>NW_015386652.1:684725-704909 GCF_001527695.2 Protobothrops mucrosquamatus | reverse complement strand
TTATATTGAAAAAAAAAAAAAAAAAAAGAAAAGAAAGCAAGGCTGATACGGGCTAAGGCAGGCTCGCAAAGAGACTCCGCTTTTTTCAGCGGGGCTTTGGTGCCTGGCTGGCTTGTCCAATTTTCCTCTTTCTTCTCCCCGTTCCTCCTCCTCCTTTTACAGTGGTGGGGTTTGGAGGATGATCAATCCCCATTTGTGGCATGGCCGCCAACCAATCACTGCGCCCTCCTCTCAGGAGGGCAACACCAGCAGCCAATGCCACAGCAGGAAAAGCAGAAGGCAACACCGCCCACCAGAGGACGAGCTTTGCTGCTGCTGTTGGGCCACACCTGGGCTACGCCCTGCCGCTGCCTCCCAAACTCCACCTTCGCCACTGGGTGTGAGCAGCAGTGGGGCGCTCCATCCTGGGGAGAAAACAGCGGCGGCCTAACCATAACCCCCACCCTGCCCCCTCCCTTGCCTCGCTTCACCCTGCAGGACGAGCCTCCTGCCCACTGCCCCACCTGCCAGAAACTCCCCCAACCCTGCCCGGCCCCCACAGGCATCCCTCCCCAGGAGCAACATCGAAGTGGCCACGCCCACCCCGGCCATGCCCACCCAGTGTGCCATGACCACCGTAGCCATGCCCACCCAGTGTGCCACACCCACCCAGCGATACATAAGTGGGTTTTGGGTTGCAGTTTGGGCACTCAGTCTCTAAAAGGTTCGCCATCACTGCCCTAGCCCTCGAAGGAATTGCTGCCAGATGGATTACCCTATATAACAGTGATGCTCCGAAGGTCAGAAATTTTAACCAATTCATGACCACACTGAGACACCAATTTGAAGATTGCCTGGCAGACCGGAAGGCTCAAGATCAGATAAAAACAATAAAACAGGGGCGTTGACTGGTGACTGAATATACGGAGGAGTTTCACAACTTGGCTTGCCACCTCAACTGGCTCGAAGACATCCTGATAAGCTGTTTCCAAGATGGGCTAAACAACGATCTGTATAATGCTTGTGTGGGCCAGGGAGCACCAGCCCGCCTTTACGAATGGTATGTCCTGGCTGAAGAAGTGGAAATTGATCAAACCTGCAACCTATATCATCCTCTGAAGTACCGGGGGACAGAGCCAGCCAGAGAGAAGGGGAGAAGCCAGTAAAACCTTTGCAAACCAACCACACTCCACCACCTGCTTCAAGTGCGGCAAAAAAGGGCATCGGGCCGTGGAGTGCTGCAGCAAGACTTCGGCTAGGAAACCGGATCGCCCCTCTGGGGTGAAGCCAAGCAAATCTACCCAGCACTTGAAAGACATGGCCCTGAAATCCACTGAGTTTGTGGAGCTCCCCCAAGCCCCAAAGGCAGAAGGTAGAGCTCCGACTTCACCAGACGATGAGTCGGGGGCGTCGGAGAGTGATTATGATGACAACCCATTGGTAAGTGGGCCGATCGACCCCATAACTATGCCCATAGAACTGTCAATCCCAGGAACAGGCAGGAGAATGACCCTAACCACCCTGTTGAACTTGGGGTGCACCAAGTGCTTAATCAGCTTAATCAGCCTAGTTTGGAAAATGGGGATTCCCCATTCCCCTAAGGAAACTCAAAACCCCCATTGCCTTTTGTCAGCTTGATGGGTCCGTGGCAGGGGGCATCCTGGCAAGCTTTGTTACCCAACCCCTGGGACCCATGGGGTGCCATTTAGAGACTTCATTGTGGCTCCCAGCATGGAATGGCCCCTTGTCCTGGGGCTAACCTGGTTAAAAAAATGGAACCCCCTAATCAACTGGAGAGAGGGGTGGCTAAAGTTCCCAAAGAAGACAGCTCCTCCCCAGGGCTTGCCTGATAATAGAACGGAGGATCTGAAACAAGAATTAGTGTCCGTGCTGAGTGAGCAAGAGCTTCAGAGCATTCCAAGAGAGTACCATGATTTAGCCAAGGTTTTCAGCAAAAAGACGGACTGTGCCATTGAAATCATCCTGGGGATTAATTTATCTAAACCAAAATTCTATTTGATGACCCCTAAAGAAACAGATGAGCTGCGCAAATTCATCAACAAGAATTTAGCCTGGGGATTCATCCAACTGCCCAGACTTCGGGTGGCAGCCCCTGTTCTATTCAGAGAGAAGAAGGATGGGTCTTTTCATCTCTGCATGGATTATAGGTTTAAACATGGTATCCATGGAAAATGTGTACCCCCTGCCCCTCATGAGGGACATGCTAGCTCACCTAGCAAAAGGAAAAATCTTCTCAAAGTTAAACCTACGAGAAGCATATTATTGCATCAAGATTAAGGAGGGGGATGAATGAAAAACTGCTTTCAACTGCTCGCTAGGGTGCTTCCAATTAAGGATACTCCCTTTTGGACTACAGAGACCCCCAGCAGTGTTCATGCAACTAATCAGTGAGGTCCTCCATGAGCACCTGTACAAGGGGTTTTTGGTGTATTTGGCCAATATCTTGATCTATACTGAAACCAAAGCTGAACATGTAAAACTAGTGAGGGTGGTCCTAAAAAAGCTCTGCACCACCAAACTGTACACCAAGTGTGAATTCCATAAAGATAGAATTGATTACTTGGGCTACTGCATCTCCCATGAGGGGGTGGAGATGGACCCAGAGAAAGTACGGGCTGTCATGGAGTGGACCCCTCCCCGCACCAGGAAGCAGCTACAGAGCTTTCTGGGGTTTGCTAATTTTTACAAGCAATTTACCCCTCATTTGCTCAAATTGCACTCCCTATCATAAACTTACTGAAGAATAAGGGAGGGGGTAAGCCAAAGCCTAGCCAGCCACTAAAATGGACAGCAGAATGTCAAGCCGCGTTCGAGAAACTTAAAAGACTTTTTTCCATGCAACCGGTGCTGAAACACCCGGACCCGGAACAGCCATTTGTGATTCAGGCAGATGCTAGCAATGTGACAGTGGAGGTGGTATTGCTGCAGAAAAACCACCAGGGTCAGTTACAACCCTGTGCCTATACACCCAAGAAACTGTCTGAGACTGAATAATGGTGGGCGGCTTGGGAGAAGGAAGCATATGCAGTGAGATGGGCCCTCTTAACCTGGAGACATTTATTAGAGGGGAGTAAAATCCCTTTCCAGGTCTGGACTGATCATAAGAATCTTGAAGCTTTAAAAAACCCCAAGTGGTTGTCTCCAAAACAGGCACGATGGGCCCAGCACTTTCATCGTTTTAATTTCTCCATCCACTACATGCCAGGGGAAAAAAAACGTCCTGGCAGATGCTTTGTCAAGAATGCCACAATATAACAGTGTGAAGGTAGAGGTGGTTAAACCTCTCCTTTCCCATAGCAACTGGCAGCCCCAGTCACTACAAGGACAGAGGCTAAGAAAACCCCACCATTAGACAATGTGGTGGTCTTCAGTGACCAGAGACTGTTATATCATAACTTTATAAGGCATATTCTGTATTTCCAAAAATATTTTTTCATAATATAGTTATCTTTTGACATTTGACATTTATATAATTTAACCAAAACATATATATGTGCATACTATACAGAAAGATTCCTCATCTTACCCTGTGGGCCAGTATCTTTTCTCAGTATTAAAAAAAAAAGAATCGTTAACTATCAGGATATGGGAAAAAGCTTTATTACAAGCTTCTTTTCGGCATAAAATTGTTTCTAGCATTAAATTAAAAAGAGAATATTCCCACTGGATATTTTTTACATATACACACACCTCATAGGAGCCTACTTAAGCCAACCCCTCTTTCTATCCGACATCATTTAATGTAGAGCTGAAAAATGAACTTGCTGCCATCAGTCTTGATGATATACAATGCTTTGGAGATAATAGCATACTGTTCTTGGGTCAAACAGCTCTAAAGCAAAGAGAGCCTGAGGCATTCACTCTCTTCCTCATCTGGAAAAAATGTGAATCAGGAATACAAAATTAAGGTTTTATTGTTTTTTTTATTAATACCTTGAATTCTAGTTTCCAGTATTTATTGAATATAGGCTGTTTTGCATTTATCTACTTTAAAATACCAAAATACACTAGGCTTATCTGCATTATTTTCCCATCTTTGCTTACTCAGCTTACTTGACAAGGTATTTCTTCTTCAAACTGAAAAAGAGCATCTTCAAACTATAAATGACTTCTAGCTTCAACTCACTGCATGCAATTTTATATTCCTGACTGAATACAAATAACATATATTATTTGGCATCAAGTATTGTTAAGTTAGAAGAGATGACCACTGCTGCCACTATTAAATATAAAAGGCATAACAGATTAAAAATAAAGAAGTGGCTCATTATTCTATAAGCTAACTAGCTTTGACAGAAGTACAATTACTAAGATGTATTCTGCAGCCATTCTGTATATTCAATGGCAGCCATTAGTTCTTCCCAATCAGCCATTAATGTTTGATACACACCTTCAAAAATTCTTAGTAGTAATAACAACAATCTGTACAATATTTGAGCTTCAATACTTTAAGTATGAATTAAAGAAACAGCTTCACTTGTCACAGGAAGGTGACAAGCATAGCTAGAGGGGGAATAAAATAATATTCCGTTCACATAAATATCAAGCAGTTTCTTGAGACTGATGGGCCAGGAATGCATTCTTAGCCATCATTCTGGCAGACAAGCCTAAGGACACTCATAACTTATTTTACAATCATTTAGTTTCAGTTCAAGTGGAAAACGTGACAACTTACCCCTGCAAGAAGATATATCAAACCTTACAATTAACTTTCTTATGATTATCTGCCCAGCCCATCATTAGCTCAGCAGCTTCCAAAGACAGCTACAAGCAGCTTTTCTGATGATCATCAGTTTCAGAATTTATAGCTACCTATCACTTACCATATATAAAAGCATATATATCTTTTACGTAAAATATATAATAAGCAAAGATATATTATACAGACATACACACACATACAGGTGTAAATAGGCTAAATTGATTAGTGTCTATATTCCTCAATTCACGTGAATTTATAATCATAAAAAATGTGGTGAAGTCAGATACTGGTAATTAAAGTTAAGTCTTCTCTGAGTCAAGCTCAATTCCTGACAAGTTCATGAAGAAGTTTTTGGCAGTCATAAGAAAACTACAAAGATAAATTTTGATCTTCTAGTCTAGACCGGAAGTCTCTTATCCAAGCAGTAGTCAGATCCAATTCTACTTAGCTTTTCAAGGTAAGTTAACGTGGAATATGGCATGTAACTACTAGGTTTGAGATAACCAAGGCCAGGTGAACTAAATAGCAGGTAGATAAAAAATACACTGATAATAAAAAATAAATAAACTGACTCAACTTTAATGTTACAATATAAAGCCCAGCACATGCTTTATTATAAATTACATCATAGCAACTATGTAGATTTTTTTTCCTGCAGAAAGGAATTCCAGGAGAACTTAGAACATTATTTCATTACAAAATAATAAAACTTCAAACAATTATTTTTAATTTATAGAAAAATATATATATTTCTATAAATAAGTTATCTAAATATAACATAGCATGAAATTAAATAGTATCAAAATAGGTTAATATTCCAATAAAACATTAAAAGTTTAATATTTTAATAAAATGATACTATAGTTGAAATATTAAAGTATTATTAAAGTTAATTTTTAAAGTTTACAATATGTCCAGTGTCACTGAGGTCCCCTGCCATTAACATTCCATTGTTTATAATCATACAACTGAAGCATACTGTTGGAGGGTAATTTAGGCTTAAAATCAGACCCTTGCTTACTGCAGGAATCTAACTTAATGCATTGCATCCAATAAAAGGAAGACTACCATTTTGGGAGGCAATATTTCCACAATAAAGCTCTTACTTTTTTCTCTAACATTCCACTGGAATTTGCCCTCCTGTAACTAAAATCATAATTATATGCCTTGTACTAGAATGAGAGTGAACAGATCTTGATATTCTTTTCATCATGTTTTCAGGTATTTACACAGTGATATTATATTTTGTCTCAGTCATCTTTTCTTAAGGTAAAATATACTGGGTTCACAGTTTTAAATCATTCTTGCTGCAGTTCCCTGAACCAATTCCTATTTCTTTAATTTCATTTATCTATTTAAAACATTTACATAGCTGCTTATCTATATAACCAGTGCTTAGCAAGGTGTCAAAAACTTGATGACTAAAAAAAAGGGAGGGGATTTTGGGTTTTACTGATTTACCTAGAACTAAGGAGAAATTTATTTAGAAATTTCCTGGCAGTGAGAACAATAAACTTTTGCCTTCAAAAGTTGTGAGTGCTGTGGGTGTCCAACTTGGAGGTTGGAGCATCCGGATGGCTGGTGTCTCTGCATAATGGGAGCTTGGTGACCTAGATGTGTTCATGCACATCCTGCAAGGGTGGTTTGAGGATCCCATGGTGACCCACTGCGCTGAATCCTGCATCTGCACCCTTAAACAGGGAAAGCGGCAGGTGGCAGAATACATTCAGGACTTCTTCAGCTTGGTCAGCCACCTTCCTGACAGGCCCAAATGCATGTTAGTCTCCTATTTCCGAGGGGGTAGATCGAGAGCTATATCAGAACTGCATATCCCGAGGGATGCTGTGGAATTTGTGAGCATGGTTCTGAGTGGACGGTGAAGAGTGCCTGAAAGATGCCCAGGCCCTGGGGGAAAGGGGGGGTACGCCCTCGGCTGAAGGAGGCAAGCCTTGCTAAGTCCTGGGAGCCTGCTTCCACTGCACAAAGGAGGAACAGCGAGGGGAAAGACAGCTCAATGGTAAGTGGCACCATCATTTCCATGGCGGCCTGGATCGAGATTGTGGTGCCCTTCTTTGGGGCAAGGGAGGCCATCACGGCGTTGTTGGACTCAGGTTGCACCCGTTGCATGATTAACACCCAGGTGGTGGAGAGGCTGGGACTGAGGCTAAGAAAACTGAGGCAAACCATGGCGTTTTCCCAACTAGACAGGTCAATAACGGGGTGAGTCAGCTACCTAACCAAGCCAGTTCAAAGTGGGGACTGTTAGGTTTATTGTAGTCCCCAGGATGACTAAGCCCATTGACCAAAGACTAGCATGGTGGAAATAGGGGACTCCTCTGTGAGCTGGGGTACAGAAAAGTGGCTGATGCAAAAGAGAGCTGCTAATCAGCAAGAGCCAAGGAAAGGGCAAGAAGTGCCTGCAGCTACAAAAGTGAAAGCAGAAACTGCAAATACACCAAGAGGAGATGGTGGGTTAGAGCTGCTAATTCCAGCCTAGCTGAGTTTTTTAGCAAAAAGGAATCAGATGTGCTCCAACCTAACCAACCCACCGACTGTGCAATAGAGATCATTTCAGGAGCCAAACTGCCTAAGCCAAAAATGTACTGTATAACCCCCAAAGAGATGGACGAGCTCCGAGTGTTTATAGACAAGAACCTAGTGAAATTGAGAATGGTGGCTGCAGTGCTTTTCAAAGAAAAAGACAGGTACCTTAGACTGTGTGTCGACTATAGGGGGCTGAACTGCATATGTGTGGAAAACATGTACACTCTCCCCCTTACGAGGACATGCTAGGCTATTTCGCAAAGGGAAATTTTTTCACGAAACTGGACTTGAGGCGTATTACTGAGTGAGGATTAAGGAAGGGGACAAGTGGAAAACAGCATTTAATTGTCCCTTAGAGTGCTATCAGTTCTGCAAGTGCCCCCCACCGTATTCATGCAGCTTATGAGGTCCTGCATGAGCATCTGTACAAGGGAATCTTGGTGTATATATATTAATATATACAAGGGAATCTTGGTGTATATATATTAATATATACTAAGACCCCTGAAAAACATGTGAAGCTGGTCAGAACCGTACTCAGGAAACTTCAGGAAGCCCAACTCTAAGCAAAGCTGTCTAAGTGTGAATTCCACAAGACCCACTTAGACTACCTGAGATACCAGATTCCTGTCAACGCTGCAAATACTGTATATTCTTGCTTTGACAATATGCAGAACTGTCTGGTATTTTTATAGTTAAATCAGGCAACAGTGAAAGCCCGGTAATCAGACACATGACAATTCCAATGATGGAGTGGAGATGAATCCCAGTAAGGTGAAGACAATACTGGAGTGGGAACCCTCTTGGACCAGGAGGCAACTATAGTTTCCTGGGCTTCACAAATTTTTACTGCCAATTCATCCACACCTTCACCCAGATATCCCTACAGATCACCAATTTGCTAAAGACAGGGGGAGGGGCAAAATCAAAACCCAGCCAGACCCTGGATTGGTCCGTTGACTGCCAAGCTGCTTTTGAAAAGTTGAAATGCGTGTTTGCTGCAGAGGCGGTCCTGAAACACCCCAACTCAGAGGAACCGTTTGCAATACAGTTGGATGCCAGCGATGTAGCAGTGGGGGCACTCCTACTCCAAAGGAATGCAAAAAGGGAATAACAAACCTATGTCTACACATCTCACAAGTTGTCCAACACTGAAATGTGCTGAACTATCTGGGAAAAGGAGGCTTTAGCAGTCCGATGGGCTCTCCTGACATGGAGACAGTTCCTTACTATGTAGAGTAGCAATATCCCTTTCGAGGTCTGGACAGATCATAAAAACCTGGAAGTGCTGAAGGCTCCCCAGAAAGTATCCCCTAAGCAGGTTTGGTTGGCCCAATACTTTAACCGGTTCAACTTCACACTCCAGTGTCTGCCGGGGGGGGGGACTTCCTTGCAGATGCCCTCTCCTGCATGCTGCAATACAATAGCACCCAAAAGGCAATGGTGACGTCCATCATCCTATCCAAGCTGCACGCAGTACCGGCTCTCACTCGACAACAAATAACACCTCAACTGGAACCAGCCCAAGACTTAGCGCAACCTTAAAAGATACCCTAATAAGAGATGAGTGGTTCCAGCAGCACAAAGACGACCTATCTGTGAGGGAGGTGCTGGTGTGGAAGGACACCACAATATATGTCTCAGTCAGACAGTAGACCTGAATTTTACAGAGGAGTCACGATGCAAGGGCAGCAGGACATTTTGGGTTCATAAAGACCCTGCACCTAGTGGAGAGATAATTCTGGTGGCCAAAGATGAAAATGGACAGAGAAGCTTCTGTGGCCAGCTGCCATGTGTGCGCTTCAATGAAATGAATGCCTGGGAAGTCCCCCTGGGTTACTGCAGCTGGTAGCCAACCTGATGAACCCCTGGGAGGAAATCTCCATGGACTTTATTGTCAGAGAGCACGGGGAAGACTGTAATTTGGACCATTATGGACTTATTCTCCAAGCAGGCACATTTGTAGCGTGCCCTCCACCTGAACCCTGGCAAAACTGTTCATACAATATATCTACAGACTACATGGAGTCCCAAAGCGCATAATCTCAGACCATGGGGTGCAGTTCACTGCAAAATTTTGGTAGGAATTCCTTAGCTGATTGGCTCCTCACAGGGCCTTACTTCCACCTACCGTCCCAGTACCAATGGAGCCTGTGAATGAGCCTATTCAATGTTAGAGCAGTACTTGAGGTATTATGTTAATTACCAACAGACCAATTGGGCTGAACTCTTACCTTTTGCAGAAGTGGCATATAATAACTCCATGCATAGTAGCACGGGATTTACCTCTTTCAGGACTGCTAGTAGGGTGGAGTTTGTATTGATGCCAGAGATTCCTCAGGGATGACTGTCCTCGGTATCATTGGCTGAGTGGATGGAAACTTTAAAGAAAACATGGAGAGTAGTGTGCAGAGCTAGGGAAAAACAAAAGAAGCAAGCAGACAAAAAAAGGGCACCACAAGGGGAATTCAAGGTGGGAGATAAAGTGTACCTGTCTACAAAATTTCTCAACCTGAAGCAGCCTTGTAAAGCTCGGTCCAAAGTATATAGGGCTTTTCCCAATTAACTTCATCATAAATCCGGTTACTGTAGAATTGCAGCTGCTAAAAGGCCTTAAGTGAGTCCACCTTTTATTTCATTGCAGCCTGCTGAAAACTTTCCATAGCTTGGGATTAAGACCTACTGCAGAACACCTTCTCCTCCTCCTATTCTGGTCAAAGGAGAGGAACAGTATGAAATTAAAGAGATTCTTAATTGTCGGTGCCATAGAGGGAAACTGCAGTATTTAGTATTATGGAGAGGCTACCCTCTAGCCAAGGCAGAATGAGTGGCAGCGACAGATGTGAAGGCAGCTAGGTTAGTGCACAGATTTCATGCTCAGCATCCAGGCCGGTCCAAGTAAGGCTGGTCTTGGAAGTGGACAGTAATGTCTAATGTATGAACTGTTGTGTTTTATTTTCCAGGACTATCATTCTTCTAGAGCAGGGCTTTTCAACCAGTGGTATGGGTACCACCTGTGATTCATTGGCACCTGGCAGGTGGTACGTGACCATCCTAGAAAAGTGGTAGCGGGGGAGGGGAATGAGCTGAACCAGTGGCAGCACCGCACAAGCCTGAGCGAGAGACGGCTGGAGCTGCAGGGCTGTCAGGGCTCAGCGGAAGCACTAGGATCAGTGCCGCTTTCCAGCTGATCAACGCTTCTTCGGGACTGTCAGGGCTCAGTGGAAGCGCCAGGATCAGCGCCAGACTCCAGCTGGAAAGCAGCACTGATCCTGGTGCTTCTGCTGAGCCCAGAAGAAACGCCAATCAGCTGGAATGTTGCAGCATGTCCAGGGTCTTGTGATTTACATTCAGATGCTTGGCAACTGATTCATATTTATGACAGTCACAGTGTCCCAGGGTCACGTGAAGTGACCAAAACCTGCTGCAACCACCCAGCAGACGGGGGAAATAAAAACCAAACACCCCCCCACCCCACCCCCACTGCCAATCCTCAACAGAAATGCTCACAACAATGGAAACCTCAAACAGGAGGAAGAGCGCCACCGGGCGGGCAGGCAGGTGTCTTGCTCGGCTGTGGCTTGGGGGGCACTTTTTTCAGTGCCATTGTAACTTCGAACAGTCACTAAGTGAAATGTTGTAAATCGAAGACTACCTGTACTTTATCACTTTTTTCCTTTTTTTGTTTTTTTGGTCATCAAGTTTTTGACACCTTGCTAGGCGACTAGTGGTACTCGGATATTGCCATATCCTAAAAGTGGTATAATGGGTGAAAAGGTTGAAAAGCCCTGTTCTAGAGGGTCGGCATGTCAAACCTGACCTGACTCCATAATTGCCTGTACCTGCTTTCACTTGCAGTTTTGCCAAAGAGTGATGGGAACAGGGCGGTGAATTCCTAAGGGTGGAGGGAGGCTATGGAATGCAAGTGAATTGCCTGTTGCCAGGGAGACATTGAACTAACAAAGGTGAGTGATGAAGAATGTTTTGACAGAAGCAGACAGCTTTTCCCAAAGCAAAAGAACTGAACTCAATTGGTGAACTATGAACTGTAGGTGGTCCAGGGGGGAAAGTGTGTTGTTATGTGTGTTGTTATGGGAAAAATCCCAGAACAGACTTTGCTTCTGCTGTGCCTCAATGGATTTTTTTCAATAAACTATACTCTTGGTTAATATAAAGAGCCGGAAGTTTCTTTTGTTGAATGTGCCAAATGGGATGGTTAATCACATGTGCCAGTTCCTTCAGAATCCTGATGTGTAAACCATCTGATCCCTGTGATTTGTACTTGTCTGGAGTGGACAGATTTTCTCTTATCAATTCCTTGCCTATTTTGACTTGCATTCTTGCTCTATCCTTTTATATAGCAATTATATGTAAAACTTACATAATAGCAACTGTCCACCAATGGCAGTAGAAGCTTCTAAAGTCATTTGTAGTTTTCACCAGTAGTGGCTTGGCATCTTCCTTTGTACTTGGCTCTGTGGGAGCCTTTCCTCTCTGTCAGCTAAGTGCCACCTATGGCACAGGCTCCATACATAGGGATTGGAACTCTTACAGATACTATGCTCTCTGCCCAACATCTTTCAATCCTTTTGGCCACCCAGAGCGGGGAATGCTGATTTCTATATATTGAGTAATTATGCTTCCCAAGTTTATTTCTCCTTAAGACTAAAACCTCAGTGCTGAAAGGTAACAGGTTGAGCTTCTCTACCCTTGCCCTACATATCATATGGGTTCTTTCTCTTATTACTTTCCTGGGAATCATTCAAAACTACCATATGTAAATATTGTGGCCTGGACTCACTCATGCTTCAATATTCTGGCTACCTGGGAATTTATGACTGGAATGGGATGACTCAACCCTGCTAGCTCAGCATAGCCAGCTGGGGGCAGCCTTCTCACCACCACCAAGTCCCCTCTGCCTACTAAGTACTGCTATTTCTTCACAGGACACCTCAATACCAGAACTTTGCTGCAAGAATAACTTGCTGCAGGTACCAGATGGAGACCAGGCGAGCGAGTGGGTGAGTGACCAAGCATGCTGCCAGAGGGTAGTGGCGATTAATGGGAGAGCTGGTTGAGGAGATGAGCAAGCAGGCTGGCAGAGGGCGGTGGCAGTAGGTTGGCTTGACCCCAAACACCCACCCAGCAGTTCGGCTGCAGTGGGTTGAGGTGGTGTGTAGGTGGTGGGCGGGGCTTCTGCCACTCTGCAAGTTTTTTTAAAGTGCCTATCAGGTCCCCAAAACATACTTGCTTTTGTAACCATTTTTTGGGCCTGCCATTCTGTAGGGAGGGGGGTTGTCTTGGGGATGCTTTGCACTGTCTTGCCACTATGCCCTTCCCCCAGGAAAAAGAATGCATCTCCCTTATCTAGGAGACGGTTGGTGCTTGGAGCCAGAAGGAAACGAAAGCGAGAGTCCTTGAAGAGCACGCCAGTGGAGCCAGTTACCAAAACACTATGCCACCTGTGGATTGGCTGGAATTCAAACGGACCCTGGGGGGGAGGAGTAATAATATTGCTTTTAATATACTGCTTGTGTGGGATTTTCTCCAGATCTCGCCTTGTTTTTCCTGCTATCACTAGCCCCTAATAAAAGTTCCTTTTGAGACAATGCCTGTTTCAAGAGTTTTGCTTTCCTGGCTGGCTTGATTAAGGTAGGTCCTTCCTACTTCCCTTTGGACTGCAAGGGGCGCCAGCAGTATTCATGCAGCTGATAAATGAGGTCCTCCATGAGCACCTGTATAAGGGGTTTTTGGTGGATTTGCACGACATCCTAATATTCACTGAGACGAAGGAGGAACATGTCCGGCTAGTCCGAGCTGTCCTAAACAAGCTCCGCTCGGCCCGCCTCTATGCTAAACTCTCAAAGTGCAAGTTTCACAACGAAAAGATTGACTATTTAGGATGAAGTGGTGGAGAAGATGGAGGGAATGGAGGAGAGAATAGAGAAAATAGAAGAAGGTGTGGAGATTGTTCAAAATGATATTGTAATGTCACAGTACAGAGAAATGGAACATGCCATAAGAATTAGAGGACTTAAGGAGAATTTACAAGAGAAATTGAGGGAGGAAGTAGCAGCTGCTATAGCCCTGGTTTCTGACTCTGATCCTGAAATTATATATGGAGAAATCGAAAAAGCATATAGAGTAAACTCATGGGTGGCACGTCAGAGATATTTGCCTAGAGATGTGGTTGTTTACTTCTCCAGAAAAACACGTCGAAATGATATTATACAAGCTTTTTATCAACAGAGATTTCAGATTGCTGCTCAAGATGTTATAATTTTGAAAGAGATACCTTCAAAAAATTTTTTAAAAAGAAACTGGCTCAGGAGTTAAAGAAAAGACAAGTGCCTTTTAGATGGGAGATACCTGTTGGACTGGTTTTTAATTATGCTGGGAATCGTTATAAACTTGATTCAGTTCAGAAGGCCAAAGATTTTTACTTAACGGTTCTGAAAGCAGATTCATCTCCCATGTCATCAACTAAAGGAATGGAAGAAGTGGAACAATTAGTTGTAGAAATGCCTGGAGCTACATCGTTGTCTGTAGTTGATTCTCAGAATCAGCAATTGATGGAGGTGAAAGCTGATTCAAAAGAGCAGAGGATGACACGTGCAGCGCATAAACGAAGGGAAAGAGAACAACAAAAGGAATCTGTGCCTCAAACGTATTCTTTTACCTCGGAGCCAGTGGGAGGGGCCAGACCTAAAAGATCTGTTATGACAGACCTGCAAGGAATGCTTCAGAAGCTCCAAAAGCCGAAAGATGGTTAAATTAATGACTTTAAATGTTAATGGACTGAATTCACCATAAAAAAGGAAGAAAATATTTCATTATTTGAAACAACACAAAAATGATATCATATGTCTACAAGAAACTCATATTGCGTTAAAAGATCAAAAATATTTGGCAAACTCTAAATTGGGTCTACATTTCTTTGCCCCTGCACTAAAGAAAAAAGCAGGTATAGCTTTTTATGTTAAAAAAGAATTACTGCCAAAGTTAATAGAATCAGATATAGAAGGAAGATTTGTGCTTATTGAATTTTCATTGAATGGGAAAAAGTGTCTTGCTGTTGGCATATACGCACCTAACCAATACCAACAGCAGAAACAATTCTACAGTCTTTTACATCAAAAGATAATACAATTGGACTATAAATCTATTATTATGATGGGAGATTGGAATGGTGTAATAGACCCTAAAAGAGATAAAAAAAACTCTTTCTAAAGTTTCAACTCAAACCAAATTGCCTAAAAGTTTTTTTGCATTGCAAGAAGATTTGGAGTTAAAAGACATATGGCGAGATTGGAATATTGGAGAAAGTGATTTTACTTTTTTTTCAGATAGACATCAATCTCACTCTAGAA
Source organism: Protobothrops mucrosquamatus (assembly GCF_001527695.2). Lineage (NCBI taxonomy): Eukaryota > Metazoa > Chordata > Lepidosauria > Squamata > Viperidae > Protobothrops > Protobothrops mucrosquamatus. The sequence continues at coordinate 690,293 of NW_015386652.1, read as the reverse complement.
TTGATTTTATTTTGATTACTAGTGACTTGATCTCTAGGGTTAAAAAAGTGAAGATTTTTCCTAGGGCTTTATCAGATCATAGTCCTGTATGGATGGAATTTTTAATGGACTTAAAGGACTTGGAGATTAAATGAGAACTTATTAAAATATGAAACTAATGTACAGAAACTTAAAGATCACTTAAAGGATTTTTTTATGTTGAATATGAATAAAGGCACTTCTATGTCAATGGTATGGGATGCAAGCAAAGCCTTTATCAGAGGTGCCTTAATTTCAATGAATACTGCTTATAGGCGAAAGCAACTACAAAGGCACAGGGACTTAGAACAAGAAATACCGTATTTTTCGCTCTATAAGACGCACTTTCCCCCCCCCCCCAAAAGGTGGGGGAAAATGTCTGTGCATCTTATGGAGCGAATGCTGCCTGGAGCTGAAGCCTGAGTGCAGGGGAGGAGAGCATATACTGGCAGGGAAGCCTTATGTCACTAGGTGGCGCTCTAACACAACACCATCGAGTATTGCTAGAAAGGAAGTTGCGGAGAGGAGAAGGGCTGAGGAGCTTCCTCTTCCTTCTCACCCATAGGAGGATGGAGGAGTGTTCTTCCCAGGCTCGAAACAGCAAATGGAAGGTGAGTGGAAGGCAGGTTGGGGGAGAAGCCTGGAGGAAGCGAAGGGACAAGGCTGGAACATGTCGGCTGCTGCAGCATATTCTTTCTCTTTCCAAATGTTATTATCCTTATGCTGCATGATTTAAAACTNCTGATCAAGCGGCAGTTAACTTGAGATATATGAAACATAACACATTTTGTAATGCAGACAAACCTGGAAGGTTGTTAGCTTATCAATTACGAAAGAAACAAAAACAAAGAGTTATAGAGAAAATAAATTATAAAGGTAAAGAGGTTTTTCAGCAAGATTTGATTAAAAAGGCTTTTTCGGATTATTTTTCAAAATTATATGCCTCTGACAATATACAAATTTCTGAAATAGACAGCTATCTTCTTTTTTTTTTTTTTTAATAAATTTTTATTAATTTTTCAATGAAAAACATAAAAACATAAATCTTTTATCACAATGTCAACCAAACAAAGAAAATAAAGCTAAACAATACATATAAAACAGTACATACAAATAAAGCTAAACAATACATTCACGGTCGTGTCCGGTGTCCCCCTCCTGCACCACCATCTTCCACTTACCACACCTTCCTCCTCCCAACCTACCACCACTCCTCCTTCCTCCCTCTTTCCTACTTCCCTTCCACAATCAACCATCCCGTCCTGTGCAATTGGGGTTTCACCGGGCACCTCCTTATAAAGAAAAGAAAAAAAAATCTTACATATAAATCTATAATGCAAACCAACCCCTTCCCCCCCCCAGGACTTCCCAAAGCTAATCTAGGAAATAAACATACAATAATCCAATTCTATTCAAAACTACTCATTATTACTACACACTAGTATAAACTTGCTATGACTCTAAAATAACATTAAAATACATACAAAATTTTTTTTTAAAATATTTCAATATTTGATATACATATTTTATATTCAGAATTTTTACTCAAAAGCTACATAATAGTTTTTCAATTCACATTTTCTCTGAATATAATCTATCCATCTTCTCCATATGACAGCTATCTTCAACAAGTAAATTTTCCTAGACTTTCAGATGACCAAAAAGGAATGATGAACTGTCCGATTGTGCTGGATGAGATCACTGAGGCAATTAAACAATTGAAGGTTGGTAAAGCCCCTGGTACAGATGGGCTAACGGCGATTTATTATAAAATATTGTCTGAAGAAATGTTAGAACCCTTGAGATGTCTTTTTAATAGCATTTTGTTAGGAGAAGAAATGCCACCATCATGGAGGAGTGCGTTTATTTCACTCATACCAAAGGAGGATCAAGATTTGACACAGCCTAAAAATTACAGACCAATATCTTTATTAAATACGGATTATAAGATTTTGCAAAAATCTTAGCTAATAGATTAATGCAAGTATTAAAACGGATTATTCATGTGGACCAGTCTGGATTTATAACTGGTAGATATATGAAGAACAATGTTAGACAAATTGTAAATTTGTTGGAATATCTGGATAAAAATAACCAAATCCCGGCAGCTCTTATCTTTCTGGATGCTGAAAAGGCCTTTGATAAGTTGGATTGGCAATTTTTATTACGAGTGGTGGACAAAATGAATTTTGGGGACAGATTCTCATCAGCGTTAAAGGCTATTTACCAACAACAATCAGCGCAAGTGGTAGTAAATGGAGGATTGACAGACTTAATTAAAATTGAGAAAGGTATGAGGCAAGGATGCCCTTTGTCACCTTTATTGTTCATTTTGACTTTAGAGATTTTATTAATACAGGTTCGTGAATCATCGATTATAAAAGGAATAACTTTGGGTAAGAATGACTATAAGCTTAAAGCTTTTGCTGATGACTTGGTTTTTACCTTATTGCAATTCGACAAGACATCTGATACAGACTTTGATACAGTATGGGAAACTTTTGGGATTTAAAGTAAATAATAATAAGACTAAAATATTATCCAAAAATATGCTTTTGAAAGATAAAGAGACTTTAAGTAATTTAACTGGTTTTGAAATAGTGAAAAAGGTGAAGTACTTGGGTGTTTATATTACTGCCTCTAATGTTAAATTGTATAAGAATAATTATGATAAGCTATGGATAAGAGTTCAAAAGGATTTAAATGATTGGAAAAAGTTACATCTGTCATTATTAGGGAGAATTTCAGTGGTTAAGATGAATGTTCTTCCTAAGTTTCTTTTTTTGTTTCAGATGATACCTATTTTAAAAAAGGATTTAAATTTGGAAGAGTGGCAAAGAGGTGTCAATAGGTTCATCTGGCAGGGGAAAAAGCCGAGGGTTAAATTTAAAATTTTGCAAGATGCATGGGAAAGGGGGGGACTTAAAGCCCCAAACTTAAAATTATATTATGATGCGGTGGTTTTGACTTGGATTAGTGATTGGATTAACTTAACTAATAGAGATATATTGATTCTTGAAGGTTGGGATTTACTTTATGGTTGGCATGCTTATTTATTTTTTGATAAGAAAGTTGATCATGTTTTTAGGTCTCATATTTTAAGAACTGCACTTCTGAGAGTTTGGAAAAAGTATCATTATAAGTTAAGTTTTAAAATCCCAATGTGGGCTATTCCGGAACATGCAATACAAGGAATTACAAGGGGAGTTAAATTAAAGGGAATTGTGTATAAGGATCTACTTACTTTAAGGGGACAGGACTGGCAAATCAAATTATTGGATGAATTGATACAAGATAATATTCTCCAGTCCTGGTTCCTATATAGTCAGTTGGTGGAGAGATGGCGTATAGATCAAAAGTTAGGCTTGGCACTAGAAGATGTGAACTTGATAAGACAGATCAAAGATCAAAGTAGAGCTCATATTAGGAGAATATATAGCGTTTTGATAGAGCTTGATTCGGAAACAGAATTAGTTAAAGATTGTATGATTAAATGGGCTCAAAATATTCAAAAGCCAATTATGTTAGAAACATGGGAAACAATTTGGGTAAGAAATGTCAAGTTCACTCAAGCACAGAATTTAAGGGAAAAATTTTATAAAATGTTTTATAGATGGCATTTGGACCCTCAAAAATTGTCTTGCATGTATCCGAACTTGCAACCAAAATGTTGGAGATGTGGTAATTTGGATGCAACTTATTATCATATTTGGTGGACATGTAGGGATGTTAAAGTTTTTTGGATTAAGATTTGGTGGAATCTTCAACAGATTTTTAAGAAGAAGATAAAATTTACACCGCAATTATTTCTATTGGGCATTATGGATAATCTGGACTCAAAAGAAGTGAATTTGATGTTGTATTGTATAACAGCAGCAAGGACATTGATTGCTCAAAATTGGAAAAAGGAGACATTACCGAATATGGACGATTGGAGACAGAAAGTTTCATATTTTGCAGAAATGGCAAAAATATCTGCATACCTGAAGGATCAATATCAAGAGAAATTTATTCTGGTATGGAGAAGATGGATAGATTATATTCAGAGAAAATATGAAATGAACAATTACCATATAGCTTTTGATTAATTATGGTTACTTATAAATATTTTTATATATAAGTTAAATATATAGTTCATAGTTAAGATGATTGTATGTTAGAGTTAAAGTAAGTTTATACTTGTTTATATTATGGTTGGGTTGTTTGGGTTAAACTTGAATTATTATATGTTTAATCCTGTACTCAGCTCTGGGAAGTCGGGGGGGGAGGGGGGAAGGGGATTAGGGGATTAAAATTATAAAAATTGATGTATTTATATGTTATAGGTGAATAATAATTGTATTGAAAAAAGGAGATGCTCGGCTGGCACCCCAAACTGCACTCGAAGAGGCGGTTAAGAAGGGAGAGGGGATGTAGGTAGGTGGAAAGGAGGAAGGTGGAGAGGTTGTGGGAATAGAGGGAGGAAGGACAGGAAAGTGAATGAGGGTGGAGGCAAGGCGGGGACCGCCGAGCGTCTCTGAAAATGTATTGATCTGGATTATTTTTTTATTGCTTGTATATGTAAATGCATCATATTGATATTTGTTGTTTAATTACAAAAATTAATAAAACTTTATTTAAAAAAAAGATTGACTATTTAGGATATCATATCTCCCACTAGGGGATAGAGATGGACCCAAAGAAAGTGCGCACGAGAAGGCAATTGTAAAGCTTCCTGGGGTTTGCAAATTTCTACCGGCAGTTCATTTCCTCTTTTGCACAGATTGCTCTCCCCATTACTAACTTACTGAAAATGAGGGGGGAGAGTAAACCAAAGCCCAGCCAACCATTGAAATGAACTATGGAATGCCAGGCGGCTTTTGAAAAACTAAAAAGGCTTTTTTCAGCCGAGTCGGTGCTTAAGCACCCAGACCCAGAGAAACCATTTGTTATTCAGGCTGATGCCAGCAACGTAACAGTGGGAGCAGTACTGCTCCAAGAGAATCAGGAGGACCAGTTGCAACCCTGCACTTACACCTCCAGGAAGCTTACCGAGACTGAGCAGGTGGGCAGTTTGGGAGAAGGAAGCATACGCGATACATTGGGCTCTCTTAACTTGGAGACATTTTTAGAAGGGAGCAAAAGCCCCTTCCAAGTATGGACTGACCACAAAAACCTTGAAGCACTAAAGACTCCAAGGCAGGGGTGTCCAAACTTTTTTCAAAGAGGGCCAGATTGGATGAAGTGAACGTGCTGGAGGGCCGAACATTTTTCCGAACATTCTTTGAACCATTACAATTAAATGCAAATGAATTATGTTATGCCTCTTTCCTCTCCCTCTCTTTCCTCTTTCTCTCTCTTTCCTTTCCCTGTCCTCTCCCCTCTCTCTCTTTCTCTTTCCTCTCCCCCTCTTTCTCTTTCCTCTCTCTCTTTCTCTTTCCTCTTTCTCTCTTTCCTCTAACTTTCTCTCTTTCCTCTCTCTTTCTCCTTTCTTTCCTCTTTTCTTCTCTTTCCTCTTTCCTTTTCTCTTTCCTTTCTCTCTTTCCTCTCTCTTTCCTTTATTTCTCTTTC
>NW_015386652.1:649874-684256 GCF_001527695.2 Protobothrops mucrosquamatus | reverse complement strand
TCTCTCTTTTCTCTTTTTCTTTTTTTCCTCTTTCTCTTCTCTTCCTCTCTTTCCTCTAACTTTCTCTCTCTCTTTCCCCTCTTTCTCTTTCCTCTTTCTCTTTCCACTTTTTCTCTTTCCCTCTCTCCTCTCTTTCTCTTCTCTTTCTTTCCTCTTTCTCTCTCTCCCTCTCCCTCCAGGTTAGGAGAGAGAGAGAGAAAGAATGAAAGAACGGGCGGGGAGAGCAGGACGGAAGGTAGAAGCTCCCGGCCGCCCCCCCATCGCTTCTTCAGCAGAACAAGCAGGGGGGGCAGGGAGGGGGAGCAGAATGGGAGGCAGCGGCTCCAGTGGCGGCGGCCCCATTGCATCCTCAGCCAAACGGGCAGGGAGGGGGAGCAGGATGGGAGGCAGAGGCTCTGGCGGCAGCCACTGCAGCATCGTCGGGGTCCCCATCGCCGCCCCTGGCCCGGCTACCGCCCCCGCCGCATCCTCAGCCACTTCGCCGTCTTAAGAGGAGGGCGCCAAGGCCGGGTGCACCATGGGCGGCTGCGCCAGCAACGGGGAGTGCCGATGAGGGGGGTCCTGATCACCGCCAGCCCCGTCGCCCTCGCATCCCAAGGTCTCCTCCTGTAGCAACGAGGGCAGCAGCAGCGGCTCCCTGAAAGTGCCCGAGGAAGGTGCCACCGATGGGGCCGAGGTGGGGCCGGGCGGCAGAGAGCCCTGCGGCAGCCAGGCGAGCTTCATGCCTGACTGCCGTCCGGCCTGGACTGGGGAGACATGTGGCCGGTTCGGCTTCCCGGGGAGCGATGCTCCCGCTGGCCGCTGCACCAGCCATGACTGCCGCCCAGCACGGGGAGACATGTGGCTGGCTCGGCTGCCCAGGGAGCGGCCCAAGCAGAGTCTCGCGAGGGACGCAAAACGAGATCAGCCGCTGCCTATTGGTCGAGGGAGACCCCGCCAATAAACTTTCTGATAGGGAGGGCCGTGGGAGGGCCGCATTTACATAGAGCAGGGAGGGCTGTTCGAGGGCCAGATTAAACCGGAACGCGGGCTGCAAATGGCCCGCGGGCCGGACTTTGGACATGTCTGCTCCAAGGAAACTATTCCCCAAGCAAGCCTGGTGGTCCCAACATTTCCACAGATTTGATTTTACTATCAAGTATATCCCTGGGGGAAAAAACTTTCTAGTTGATTCTTTATCGAGGATGCCACAGTACAACAGCACAAAACCTGTGGTGGTTGAGCCCTTGATGACCCCTAAACAGTTAGCGGCTCCAGTCACCATGAGGACACAGGCAAAGAAGCCAGCCACCTTAGACAGCACAGTGGGAGCAGAGTTCAGAGAAGTATTAGAAAAAGATGAGTGGTTCTTGAACCACAAAAATCTTTGCTAAATGAAAGACGGACTACCCTGGGTGGGGAGGGAGACTGTATGTGTCGAAAACCCGAAGAGTAAAATTCATGCAGCTTTGTCATTATTCAAAGGTGGTTGGGCACTTTGGGTTTGTAAAGACCCTCCATCTAATCAAACAACAGTTCTGGTGGCCCTCCACTAAAAAGGACATTGAAAGCTATGTAGTGCACAGCAGCAAAGCGGAGACAGGGAAAAACACCAGGTCTATTACAGGCAGTTGCAAGTCCTTCAGCACCCTGGAGAGAGATTTCTATGGATTTTATAGTGGAGCTGCCGGAGAATGTGGGAAACATTGTCATTTGGGTTGTGACAGACCTATTCTCCAAACAAGTCCATTTTCTTCCCTGTCAAAAAATCCCAGCAGCCAAGGCTTTGGCTAAGTTATTCGTACAACACATCTACCGGCTGCATGGTGCTCCCCAGTGCATAATTTAGGATAGAGGGGTCCAGTTCACTTCAGAATTTTGGAGAGCATTTTTGGATCTATTAGGTACCAGTCAAGGTTTGTCATCTAGTCATCATGGGGGGACAGAATGGTCGAACTCAGTTCTGGAACAATAAATAAGGTGCTTTATAAATTATCAGCAAGACAACTGGACTGAACTACTGCCTTTCACGGCGGTGACTTACAGCAACACAGTACATTCCAACACTGGCTATATTCCATTCCAAGTTGCAACAGGACAGAGTTTCAACCTGATACCTGAGCTACCAGTCAACGAACCCACAATCCCTTCCCTGAATGGATCAAACAAATACAGAACACTTGGCCAGTGGTTAGAAAAGCCCTAGATGAGGCTAGGGAGGCTTACAAAGCACAAGCTGATAAAAAATGAATGGAACCAAAACCCTTTAAAGTGGGGGGGAAAGTATACCTCTCCACCAAGTTCCTAAAGTCCCTACAACCATCAAAGAAACTAAGCCCTAAGTTTGTGGGACCATTTCCCATAAAATGCATCATTAACCCGGTAACAGTAGAGTTGGAACTCCCTAAAACAGTAAGACAGGTTCACCCAGTATTTCATTGTAGTTTACTGAAACGGGAGTCATATTCACCCTTAAGACCAGCCAAAGCTCTCCCCCCCCACAACCCATTATTGTAGAGAGGCAATCAACATTTTGAAATTAAGGAAATTCTAGATTCAAGAAAGTATCATGGCTCCACCCAATACATGGTAGCCTGGAAAGATCTCCCAGCCTCCCAAAATGAGTGGATACATAAGAAGCATGTTAGAGCCCCTAAACCAGCAGCTGCCAACCTTTTCTATACCCTGCACCCCTAAAACTCTTCTGATATATTCTTACACCCCTTACAAAAGTTCGAAATAACGGCAACAAATTATGCATATTCATTATAATTTTGAAAACCCAAGTTTTTGCATTCCCTGGAATACCGTCTTGCACCCCTGGTTGGGAACTCCTGCTCTAGTCTGTTAAAAAGGTTTCATGCCAGTTACCCTGATAAGCCTGACTAACACTGATGTTTCACTTTTCTCCCTGTTGTTATTTTCTCTTCCTCCAGGTGGACCTCTCATTTTTCTAGGGGGCAGCATGTCAGAACCCATATTCTCATATATTGTCGTTTTCGGGTTCTGCCATTCTGTTGGGGGGGGAGTCACAGGGACCCTTGTAGTACTGGGGGGATACTTTCTTTGCTTTCCTTTATCGCTTTTATGTATCTGCTTTGGAGTGTGAATGGAATGTGCCTCCAGGCCATCTGCCTCCAGGCAGAGGGAGGAAGCTGTGGAGACCTGACAACCTTGAGAAGAGGCACCTTATCGGTTCGCTCCCACAGTGAAGTGACACCTATGGATTGGCCTGTTTGAACCAACCAGACGGACAGTTGGGGTGGGGTTTTGATTGCTCCTTTAAGCTATTGATTTGGGCAGAAAACTCTAAGATCCTGCCTAGCTTTCCTACTATCTGTACCTGCCAATAAAGGTTCCTGTTGAAATTATATCTGTTTCAAGAGTTCTCCTTTCTTGGTAGTAAGGAGGCAGGTCCTTACATTATCTCAATAAGGTATAGATTTAGATTTTCTGTGAACTAAAACCTGCTCTGGTCTACCTCAAAGGGATGACAGGTATTTACAATATATTTAGTTGTTTGAATTATTGGTTTTTGTGATTGCTGATGACTGTTTTTCTCTTTTTTAAGGTAACATTCAAAATTCAAGCTAGTCCAAGGTTTGGCAGTGCAGTTATATAAATGACAATATGGAATCGTAATTCCACAAGTGGGTCACTCTTGAGGAGCCTTTACAAATAATGTCACATGGATGACACATGGCAGCTGGTTTGGAAATTATCCAGTGATTCTGAGACAATGGAAACATCAAAGACTATCAATTCTGCTTGCTCCTGCTGGACTATCTCTCTGCTGATAGTCCCATGCTAACTGTTCATGAGGCTCAGCTATCAAAACTGAAGAGGCAATATGGTAAAGATGGCCTGCTATTTGATTACGACAGATTAATTGGAAACAGTGAGTGGAATAACTCCCATTTATTTCTGTTTTTATCATGATGTGGGAACTCAGCCCACCTCAGAGAAGGAAATATTAAAAGGGCAGAATATATTTCCTCAAATGATCTTAAAGAGGCAGAAAAGCATGTCCAGTTTTTCTTAATAGCCCCAAGTCTCCCTCCCCCAAGTAGAAACCAGCTCTGTAGAAATGCAGATGTAATAATCCATTCAGGAAGGTTAGAGCCCTCTAGCTAGAAGCTTAGGAAGACAAAGACAAAGACAAAGACAAATCTACATACCCCACCCAAACTCTAGGACAGGACATAATAGGATTAACCCACAGATGCCAAAGGGGCACACTCAGACTCAAGTCAAAGTACATGACACAAGAAATACAAAGCCTCAAACAGGAACAGGAAACAACTGCAAACAAAAGCCCAAGAGGGTATAAAACCCACTCCCTATTACATGTGCTCTTTTTTTTTTCTTCCAGAGTCATCTTTCTGTCTAGCTCTCCTCTTCAATAAATTACAACCTTGTTTCTAAAGCAGTCACCATGTTTTTTATTCCCAGCTTGGACTGAACCTTGATGAAGACTCTAGACCCGTGGTGGTGAACCTATGGCACGCATGCCACAGGTGGAACGTGGAGCCGTCCCTGTGGGCACGCGCGCCATTGCCCCAGAGGGAGGTGGGGCCAGGCACCTCCCCTCCACCTCTCAACATGCGCCTGCACTCTCTCTCTCTCTCTCTCTGCACTCTGAGTCGGAGTAGCTGTAAGAGCTGGGCAGATCTGGACTGGATGGTGGAGGCAGCTGCCAGCGTGAGTCCAGGTAAGCCAGCAGAGCGATTTTGCGCCCTCCCCCCCCGTGGCCAATCCGGGCAGCAGAGGCCTTTTCCAAGCCTCTGGAGCTCAGATTGGGCCTCTGGGGTGCCGCAAAATCACCCCATGGCCATGGATTCGATCTCCGGAAGGAAGGCAGGGCAATCCATGTGGAGGGTGGGGGGGAAACGGCGGCGGTGGCATGGTGATCCGTGTGGGAGAGGGAAATGGCAGCGGCGGCAAGGAGATCTGTGCAGTGGGTGGGGGCAAATGGCAGCGGCGGCACAGCGATCCGTGCAGGGGGAAAACGGCGGCACAGCAATCCGTGAGGGGAGAAATGGCAACAGCACAGCGATCCATGTGGCGGCTCGGCCAGGGCTCGGGGGACTGTCTGCTCCACTCTTTCCCACCAATCTTCCCTCCCCCCACCATGGCAGGCTGCTACTCACAGCGCTGTGGGCTATGTCCGGAACCCCCGGACGGCCACCGAGTGGTGGCGAGGAGACGGCCCAGCTTCCCCTCATCGCTGCTGGCTGTCCGGGCTCTGCAGCCCAGCGCCCACCTCTCCCCGCAGCTCGTAAGGCTGGGATTGTGGCTGGAGCATGGGCATAAGCCAGAATCGCTCGGCCCTCTGACTACCTCCTCCTGGCCATGTGGCGGACCTGACAGCCCCGCCTGCCACTTTAAGGAGAGAGGCCACGAGGGAGGCGCGCACCACAGGACTCCGGGCAAAGAAAGGGCAGCCCGCCGGTGAGGGACTGGAGCCGCGCTTGGAGCAAGGCAGTGGTGCGGATCTTTGCTTCCAGCGGCAGCCATGGGTGGCTCCAGGCAAGGTGGGTGGTGCTTTGGCGGCTCTGCATCGGCGGCTGCAGCCGGGCCGGCTCTCAAAGAAGCGAGTGGGACACCCAGTTGGGAGGACCCAGCAGTGCCGCCTGCCACTTTAAGGCCCCTCCGAGCATGCCACCAGGGCTGAGGCCGAGAGGAGGCAAAGATCCGCACCATGCCAAAACCGGCCATTTCCCAGCAAATGGCCGGTTTCAGCGTGGCACGGATCTTTGCCTCCGGTGGCGGCTGGGGGCAGCTCCGGGCATGGCGGGTGGTGCTTTGGCATCTCTGTATCAGCAGCTGCCACTGGGCCGGCTCTCAAAGAAATGAGCGGGACGTCCAGTTGGGAGCAAGAGTGGGCGGGCAGGCGCGGCTCCGTTCCCTCCCTGGCGGGCCACTCTTTGTTTGCCCGGAATCCTGTAGTGGGCGTCTCCCTCACGGCCGCTTCCCCTAAAGTGGCAGGCGGGGCTGCTGGGTCCGCCACATGGCCGGGAGGAGGCAGCCGGAGGGCCAAGCGGTTCTGGCCATGCCCGTGCTCCATGTGTGACCCCGGCCTTATGAGCTGTGAGGGTGCGCTGGGCTGCAGAGCCTGGATGGCTAGGAGGGACGAGGGGAAGCCGGGCGTCTCCTCGTCACCACCCGGTGGCCATACGGGAGTTCTGGGCACAAGCATCTGCCCTGCCCTGCTGGGCGCTCCTCCACAACCTTGGTCAGGAAGCTCCGATGGGGCTCCATCTTCCATACAGAGCGAAGCCTGGATGGTGATGGCCAGACCCCTGGCATGGCCTCTCCGCCTCCAGCCCCGACCAGGTGCTGAGAGGGCGGGGCCACTGGGCAGGTTGCCAGCCAGGAGTTGGTGGCCTTTTGGGAGAGCAGAACCCCCGTCCGCCCCGTGGACTGTTTGCTGCCTCCTGCCCAGTGCCGCTGCCATGAGGCGGCGGAACAAGCTGGGTGGAGGTAAGGAACCAGGTCGGGGTGGTGGGAGAAAGGCCAGGAGCCAGCCAGCCAGCCATCCGAGAGCAGGATTGGGTGGGGGATTGGAATTTGGCCCCTTTTATCTCATCCAGAGGCCGGGGAGAAGTTGCCTACCAAGCCTCGTGGCCAGCAGCGGCAGCACGGGGGGTGGGGGGAGGAGGACACGCGTGTTTGCACTTTGGAGGAAGCAGGTGGAACATTGCATCCATTTGCGCTTTGCAGAAGTTCGCGGGGGGAGGAAGACGTGCGTGTTTGCACTTTGGAGGAGGTAGGTGGTACGTAGCGCCTGTTTGTACTTTGCAGAAGCTCGCTATGGGCAGGGGGAGGAGGACACGCATGTTTGCACTTCGGAGGAGGCAGGTGGGATGTAGCACCCATTTGCGCTTTGCAGAAGCTTGCAGGGGGTGGAGGACACGTGTGTTTGCACTTTGGAGAAAGAGAGAGAGAGAGGAAGGAAGGAAGGAGAGGAGGGAGAAGGAAGGAAGGAGATGCAAATGAGGAAGGAAGGAAGGAAGGAAGGAAGGAAGGAAGGAAGGAAGGAAGGAAGGAGATGAGAATGAGAAGGAGGGAGGCATATGACCCTGGGGATGCTGCAATGGTCATAAGTGAAAAATGGTCATAAGCCACGTTTTTGACACCTTGCTAGGCGACTGGAAAAGCCCTGAGTTAGAGTACTCGGATTGCAGCTACTTTCTTGCAGGTATGTGGAATGGTGTGGGACCCACAGGTTTTGCAAAATTAAGTGAGGAAGTTGGTTATAGCTTATTAGGAAAGATAAAATAGACAACCAAGAATGCTTTATTGACCATTCTTCATCCAGATTTTATATCAGTTGCATCTACTAGTACAGGCATTCTGCTTCAGATTTCTGTTATTTTCAGCATCTGGCAAAATGAATGAGTACTTTTCCAACAATCTGTAAAATCCAAGACACTGTGCTTTCATTGTTTAATTCCCCCCTCATACAGTAGTGGCCAAAATTGTGGAAACCTTTTGGGAAAAGTGTACAGTAGAAATGCCACCTTTGGTTAAGTTTCTACCAATTTTTCTTCTAATTTCTTTATAGCTGTAGCCTTGTTCACTTAATAATACTATTTTACATCGCTTTCTGGGCAACCAGTCAACTCTTTGCACCATTACTTTAGTTTTATTACATTTTACAAGCTCACTAAATGAAAGAACAAAAAAAAACCCAACCAACTTGATAGCGATCACATAACACACTGACAAATGTCCTCCTCTCAGTACAAGACATCAATAACTGAATCCTACTGTGATGTGATTGGCTCATTGCCAAAACAAGATGACAAGCCTCCTGCCCACTGCCCCATCCACCAGAGACCCCCTGGATCTCCCTCAACCCTGCCCGGCCCCCACAGGCATCCCTCCTCAGGAGCAACATCGAGGTGGCCACGCCCACCCTGGCCACGCCCACCCACACTGCCATGACTACCATAGCCATGCCCACTTGGTGGCCATGCCAACTCAGTGGCCATGTGTACCCGGCGATGCATAAGTGGGTTTCGGGTTGCAGTTTGGGCACTCGGTCTCTAACAGGTTAGCTATCACTGCTCTAAACCTTCTACAATGGTTCAGATCAATGCAGTTTCTTGTTTATGTTTGATTAATCCTTTTAACAATCCATTTTTTGAAATATAAGAAAATGTATGCTATCAAATATCTTCTGATTTTTTTACAATAAAAGTGAAATTCAGGTAGTCCTTGACCACTTACAAGCCCAAAATTTCCATTGCTAAGCAAGGCAGATTAAGTGATTTGTGCCTCATTTTGCCACAGTTGTTAAGTGAATGATGCAGTCATTAAGCGCATCTGGCTTCCCCCATTGGCCTTGCTTGTTAAAAGCCAGCTGGGAAAGTTACAAATGGTGATCACATGACTCCATGACAGTGCAACCATCATAAACACATGCCAGTTGCCAAGCGCCGAATTTTGATCATGTCACCATGGGGATGCTGTAATGGTCATGGGAAACCAGTCGTAAGTTACTTTTTTCAGTACCATTGTAACTTGGAATGGTCACTAAATGAATGGTTGTAAGTCAAGGACTACCTGTAGTTCATCTAATCTAGCAGTCCCCAACCTTTCTGGCTCGGCAAACCAGCGGTGGCAGTGGTGGCAGGGTGGAATGGGAGGGAGAGGGGATGGCTTCATAGGCATGCGCACACCACTTCACAAATGTAATTTCACACCTGCATGCTTGCCTACCACTTCCGTGGCCTGATTCCAAACAGGTTGTGGCCTGGCACTGGGCCATCTAAGTTCTTCTGCCCTTTACATTTCTACATGCTCAGCAATATTAAGGATTTTGTACTTACATCAACTGTCAATAATTTTATTTGTCCCATTTTAGAAACCTTTCCAAATGTCTTTGTATTATGACGTAGCCAGTTAAGGGCGATATTGAGTGGACACATGACCCTCATATCTCACCCCCCCCCATTTAGCTCTAATGGTTTGCAGTCAGCATGCATTTTTTTTTACTACTAACTGCATTCACTTGATACATCAATATAACATATTTCTAATATTGTGCAAACAGGCTTCCAGTTGCATAGTAGGATTTTACTTTTACTTTTTTACCCTCTACTTCTCCTTTAAAGGGTTCTCTATCTAGGTAGAACAAATTTAGAGTAGACAAAGGCTGCAGGTAAAAATCTGTTCTATCAACAATGTCAGTTCCATGATGGATTGTAACTCTGGACTGACAAATGTGAATAGTGGATTGACAACTCTGAATATAATATGTATAAGAAAAATAAAAGAAAAAATTAAGATTTGCCCAACTGAGTGAATTAAGAACTAGAACAACATAAAGTCAGTTATACAAGTATTGAAATGGCAAATATGTATTTTGACACAAAATATTAATATTTAAAAAATGACTGTATAGAAGCCAAATGACTCCAAAATAGCATATAAATGCAGAGCCAAAAATAAGCCCAGTAAACAATACAAAGAGAAGTATATGTTTTCAAATCAGATACAACAAAATCACTTAGTCAATAATTACTGCAAGGCTGATTATTCACAAATCTATGTAAAATATCAAGTTGCCACATTGCAATGAGGAGGCATATTCTGGTACATCTTGACTTATAAACCAAAGTCCATGTCTCAGTGTCACTATTAAAGTGAAAAACAGTTTAAACTACATAAAAGCTTGATACTTGTGTCCCTATAAAGCAGACATGTCAAACACAAGGCCCGGGGGCTGGATGCGGCCCGCGAAGTGGTTTCATGTGGCCCGCGAAGCCATCCTGGAAACAGTGAGGGAATGGCCCCCGCTGCCTTGGCCCTGGCCCAGGCCAGCCGGGAGCTAATGTACAATTTTGTGGTGGCCATCTATGCTGAAACGCATTCAGTCTTAGCTCCACAAGGCTGTCTGGAAACAGCGAGGAACCAGCCCCTGCTGTGTCGGCCCCACCCCCTGGGTGCATGCTGGGGAGGTGTCACCCTTTGTGAGGAATGAAGAAATGGACCATGCCTTGGCACTTGCCCTGGTCCCACCCCCTTCTGCCAGAGACCCTCAGATCTATCCCACTCCTGCCTAGGCCCCCATAGGCACCCTTGACGTGAATGATGTAGAGCTGGCCACACCCACCCAGTAGGCCATACCCAACTCCATCCATGCCTACCCAGTAGGCCGCACCCACTCTGGCCACACCCACCCGGCCCCCTGAGAGCAACTGCAATGCTGATGCGGCCCTCAATGAAATTGTGTTTGACATTCCTGCTATAAAGAATCTAAATAACTGCTAAATTTATTTGTGTCATCAGAAGATATAAGTAAATAAAAAAGTACTTTTCACATAGTATTGAAACTGTATTAAATACAAAATTCAAAGCTCAATTTTTATTTATTTTTTTGCATTTAGTTATGTTGAACCGCAGCTAGCATTTAAATAAAAGGCAATGATGTTCTATGGTTTTCTCATTGACAAGCATACAGCAATTTGAAGTAGCCAATGAACTATCTAGATATTCTCTAAGGACCAGTCACAGGCTTCATGTTACTGGTGTCAAATTATATTAGACATTTAATTTTAAACTTCAGGTATTTCAATGTAAAACATTACAGCTATAATAATCATAAAGCAGTGGGGCATTCCGTTTTGTAGAATTAATTTTTCTATTTTCCCTTCCTGAATTTAAACAGCATCTCCTGTTTGTAGCTCTCCTCTCTCCAAAGTAATTTACTTAATTAGAGAATACTCACTTTGCTTAAAGTATAAACATCATAGGGAATCAAACATTTGAATAGAAAGACTTTGAAAACTTCTCCAGAGTCATACAAAGTATTGATTTAATGTGAAAAAAATGCAGAGAAAAATTAATTCCAATAAATTATTTTGTCTATAATAAAACCGTGTGACAAAATGATAATTCTCTGTTATATTTGCATTTGAATTTAAAAAGACACTTAACTTCTCAATTCCTGCTGCTTTCACAGTATTATCTTTTTATGACTATAAAATTCAAAATCCTTTACTAGGAGGTGGAGGCAAAATCTGAAATCAAATACACTTTTCATATGTTAACCAAGAATATAACTGACAAAGTACAGAAAATAATACATACAGAAATATGGGATTATGGAGGAATGGACCATTAGAATCATCTAATCCAATCCTCTACAATGTGCAGAAAAACCGGTTAAATTGTCTTAAAAAGATGACAGACTAATCTCTTAAACTCTTTAGAGATGATGAAATCACAACTAGGTTGATGGTTCCTTGGTTGTTTCTTATATTTAAATAACATCTAAGTAGCTGCACACTGGTACCCATTATTTCTGGTTGTTGTATCTATGTAATACAGTGTATTATCATCTTCCCTATGGCACTCCTTTATGTATCTGATCACTGGTATTATGTGTCCACTCATTCTAACCCCATACTGAACATCAAAAATTTCTCAGTCAAGGTATGTCCTCAAGTCACTTCCTCAAGTTCTTCTTTCTTATGCACACACAACTCTGGGAGGCAAGCTGCTCCATTGATTAACTGTTCTCATTTTCAGAAAATTCCTCCTTAGTTCCAGGTTGAATCTCCCTCTAATGAGTTTCCATCCATTGCTTCTTGTCTGCCTTGAGGCACTATGGAGAATAAATTGCCCCCCTCTTCCTTGTGATGACTCTTCAAGTATTATAAGACAGCTATCATGTCACTCTAAACCTTCTCTTCATTAGGTTAAACATACCTAGTGTCAGAGCTGCCATCCTTTGCTCGCACCTATGCTTCGCTAGATGCCAGTATACCATAAGCCATGAGGGGAGGGAGCTGTGGGAAAACAGAGGGGAAACTGAAAGAGATCTTCATGCCATCCCAAGGCTGTGGACCTAGGAATGAAATGCAGTGCCTATACATCTACTCAACTGTTGCAGTGACAGTTACCAAAACAACTTCTCCGAATATGACTGGAGATAACGGGAGATGGAATGGAGAAGAAAAGTTAACTAGGAATCTTTGCAGACAAACGTTTAGATCTGGCTTTGCTACTGTAACCACTTGGCCTTTCGAAAAAGTAATCTTTTAGCTAAGAATGGAGTCAAAAGTGTTTCTTTCCTAAGATACCAGGCTGGGCCAGGTCTGACATTAAGCCAGATCTGCAGTACCAATTTTCCCAGAACTAATAACTACCAGGGAAATTGTGCAAACATGTCTATCCTGGAAAGGGAGAAAGAAGAGATGGAAGACTCTGGGGTGAAAGGAGCAGCCAACTTGAGCTCGGCACTTGACCCAAAGCCACAGGGGGGAAGCTGATGCTGCTGCCCGTGCTCCTCAAAGTGTGGCAGGAAGCTTTGCTAGATGGAGCCAAACCTAGTTAGTCGTGGGAATTTAGAAAACTAGACAAGATGGAGGAAAAAACCCCTCCAGGAATCACTATTGGCTGAGGACCCACACTCAGAGTTTGCCATCTGGCAGAGCTCTTTGAGCTGTCAGAAATGATTCCAAGCTGTGACCCTCGAACAGGTGATCAACTTCCTCAAAGACAAATTCCCAGAGTTTAGGTTCCATGACCATCCAGATCAACTGACTCTGGTGCTAGCACCAAATTGAGCAGGGGCAGCCTCTCAATCTGCTCTGGCCCCACTGATACTGGCTGTTCCACTGATCCTCCAGCACTTGTCACTCCACCAGCACCAGGAGTGGCACCAGTGGCTCTACTGGGACTGGCTGCTTCCCCAGCATGGGCTGCCTTCCCAGGCCGGGGAGAGCACCAACAATCTAGGTTGGAGGTAAAGTACGATGGAAACCCAAAGCAGCTGGAGTTCTTTCTGGCTCAAGTGTGGCATTTTATGTATGAATACAGGATGTACGTGGTGGGCAACCTAGCAGAGTACGCTGCATTGCTCAGGCCTTGGAGGGCAAGGCAGCTGAATGGCTTCTGGCTTCGCATGATGATGACATTGAGGAGCTGCTTCAACAACTTCATGTTAGCCCTAAGGCAGAGGTTCAAGGAGTCCCTGATGACTCAGAAGGCAATGAGCCAAATAAAATTCATAAGGCAAGGGAAGAGGCCCATTGTAGCCTACATCCAAAACTTCTGGAGCCTAGCCAGTCAATAGTAGACTTGCCCCAGGCAATGCTTATCAACTACTTCCAAAATAGATTAAACTGCGAGGTCTTCTACACCTGTCTGTCATGAGGGGCACCTAGAACCCTCCACTATGTTGGCCAGCGAGGTGGAGATTGACTTGGCCAGCCAGCAACAACGAAACCCCTACACCTCAGAGAGGAAAGATTCAGCCTGGATGGGAAAAGGGGGGCCCAGGCCTAGGCAGTAAAGCATGGGATGCTTCCAATGTGGCAAAGATAGTCACCGAGCAGCTGATTGTCCTTCCTAGCACCAAAAACCAGTTGCCATCTGTGAGGTTCTCAAGAAGACTAAAGCAACTTTTAAACTGCCAAGAGGGGTTGAGATCATAGAGTTCACGCCACTGTCCAGTGATGGTGAGGGAATTCCAATCAAAGTCCTAAAGTTGAATCAAGAAAGTGACAGTGGAGAAGATGACCCTATGGTAAGTGGCCCCCTAATCCCAGTGACAATTAGCATAGAATTAATGGTGGCTTCCTCTGGGTGCAGGGGCATGATGATGGCTTTACTGGACTCCAGGTGTACCCATTGTTTAGTTAGCCCAAATGTAGTGGAGAGGCTTGGACTGTGACTTTGGGAGTTAATTCAAAATAACCTTCTTGCAGTTAGATGGCTTGCTAGCCGGAGGAGGCCCAGTGACTTTTTTGACTGAACCGATAGGAGTGAAAACGGGACCCTATGAAGAGACTATTAGATTCATTGTAGCCCTGGGCATGGACCATCCCATGATACTAGGCTTGGCTTGGCTGGTGAAATGGAACCCAACCATAGACTGGGAGAGGAAAGTGTTAAAATCCACTGGCAAAACCCAGAGCAGAAAGCTCCAGGGAAAGTGGAACTAGGCAGCCAAACACCACTTGTTAAAAAAGTGAAAGGGGAAAGTGCAGCTTCAACCCAAGAGCGGAAAGAGGAATTAGCATCATACCTAGTGAATACTTGGGGTTGGAAGAACTCTTTAGCAAACAGGAGGCTGACATACTCCCCCCCCACCAACCTACAGATTGTGCAATCGAGATCCTACCTGGGGTCAAACTACTGAAGCCCAGGCTTTATTCTATGACACCAAGGGAGTTGGAAGAGCTCAGAGCTTTCATTGACAAGAACTTAGCCAGAAGATTCATCTGACCAGCAAAATCAAGCATGGCCACCCCGATGTTGTTCCAGGATAAAAGGATAGCTTTCTAAGATTGCATTGATTATCGCAGCCTGAACACAATTTGTGTGGAGAATGTATACCCCTTGCTGTTGATGAAAGACCTATTGAGTCATTTGGTGAAAGGCAAATTTTTCACTAAATTAGACTTGAGGGAAGCATACTATCAGGTGAGAATCAAGAAGGGAGATAAATGGAAAACAGCTTTCAATTGCCCACTCAGATGTTTTCAGTTCCAAGTCCTCCCATTTGGCTTACAAGGAGCGCCTGCTGTGTTCATGCAGCTGATAAACAAAGTGCTGCATGAGCACTTATATAAAAGTGTTTTAGTTTATTTAGATGACATTTTAATTTATACTGAAATTATGGATGAACATATTAAACTAGTAAGAGCAGTCCTTGAAAAACTTCATGCAGCACAACTATATGCAAAGCTGTCCAAATGCGAGTTCCACAAAACCAAACTGCACTACTTGGGCTACTGCATCTCCCATGAAGGGGTAGAAATGTATCTGGAAAAGGTGAGATATGTACTTGAGTGGGAGGCCCACGCACAAGGAAGGAACTTCAAAGCTTTTGCACAAATAATGCTACCAATCACCAACCTGCTTAAAATCAAAGAAGGGGGAAAGCCCCAACCGAGCCAGCCACTTAGACTATGGAATGCCAGGCAGCTTTTGAAAAGCTTAAACAACTGTTTGCTGTTGAATTTGTCCTCAAACACCCCGATCTGGACGAGCCTTTTGTCATCCAAGCGGACACAAATTGATGTGGCTGTGGGTACTGTCCTCCTTCAAAAGAACCAACAGGGGATCCTGCAGCCATGTACCTATACCTCTCTGAAGCTCTCTGAGGCAGAGCGCTGGTGGGTAGTTTGGGAGTGTGGTGCATTGGGCACTGATCACTTGAAGGCATCTGTTAGAGGGCAGCAAAATTTCCTTTGAGGTGTGTACAGATCACAAAAACCTAGAGGCACTAAGAGCACCCTGAAGATTATCACCTAAACAAGTAAGGTGGGCACTATATCTCAATCATTTCAATTTCAGCCTACATTACTTGCCATCAGGGAAAATTTTCCTGGCCGATGCAGGAAAATTTCCCAGGCAATCACAGCACAACAGTACCCGAGAGGAGGTTATCAATTCCATCATCCCCTCCAACCAAATAGCTGCTCCTGCAAACACCCAGGGAACAGAACAAAGTGAAGCCACAGATGGCTGATGACCTCACCCAAACATTATGATTGTTTCTGGCCGATGACGACTGGTACAAGTAGCACAAAGATGACTTCACCCTATAGAATGGTCTCACATGTATAGGGGCCAAACTCTATGTATCAGCAAGCCAAAACCTCTTGTGCTGCAACATAGCTATGACTCCAAAACAGCTGGCCATTTTGTATTCATGGAAACCCTGCATCTAGTGAGATGTCAGTTCTGGTGGCCTAGTATGAAGAAAGACATTGAAAGCTATGTGGCCTGCTGCCTGGTGTATGCCTCAGCGAAATGATACCCTGGAACACCCACCAGTTTACTACAGCCAATAGCCAGCCCGATTGCTCCTTGGAAGGAAATCTTCATGGACGTCATTGTGGAATTGCCCAACAACTCGGGAAACACCATCATATGGGTCATCATTGACCTTTTCTCGAAGCAAGTTCATTTTGTTGCCTGTACCAAGTTCCCCTCAGCACAAACTTAGCCAAGCTCTTTGTGCAGCACATCTACAGACTCCATGGCCCCCCCAAACTAATTATCTCAGACAGAGGTGTGCAGTTTACATCTCAATTTTGGCAAGAACTCTTGAAACTTTTGGGGACTTCCCAGAGGCTCAGCTCTTCTCACCACCCCCAGACGAATGGAGCCTATAAACACGTGATTGGCATTTTGGAACAATACCTCTGCTGTTATGTTAACTACCATTAGACAACTGGGCAGAACTTCTCCCCTTTGCAAAAGTGGCATATAACAATGCTGTGCATACCAGCACCGTATTCATGCCATTCCAGGTGGCCACTGGACAGGACTTCATCGCCATGCTAGAACTCCCTCAACAAGCACCCCATAGTACCACCCTTGCTGAATGGGTAAAATTCTTACAATACACTTGGCCAGTCTTTCAAAAGGTGTTAGATGACATGAGGGAATTCCATAAAAAAAATAGGCCAACAAGAAAAGGAAACTACAAACCAAATGTAAAGTAGGAGTTGAAGTGTTCCTCTCAATCAAGTACCTGCAATCTTGTCCTCAAGGAAATTAGGACCCAAATATATTGGTCCTCTTCCCATCATCAGGGTCATTTATCCTGTGACTGTAGAATTGAAATTACCCAAAAAACTTTGGCATGTCCACCTGGTGTTCCACTGTAGTAAAATCCACAAGCATGACCCCCTTGCTTCCCAGAATGAAGCCACCACCAGCACCCATCCTTTTTGAAGGGGAACAGCTTTTTGAAGTTGAAGACATTCTGGATTCAAGAATCTGCAGAGGCCAACTCCAGTATTTAGTCCTTTGGAAACATTTTCCAGCCTCTCAGTCAGAGTGGGTTGATGCCCAACATGTGCAATCCCCACGTCTCATCTGAAAGTTCCACAACCAATACCCTATAACCATAATTAAATAAATGTCTAACTTTTCTCTTTTTCTCTCCCCCTCCAGGATTAACCCATTTTCCAAGGGGGGCAGAATGTCAGAGCTGCCATCCTTCATCTATGTTTTGCTAGATGCCAGTCTGCCATAAGCCATGGGGGGAGACAGGGGAAAACTGAAAGCTATCTTCATGCCATCCTGATACATCCCAAGACCGTGAATGGAATGCAGTGCCTATCCATCTCCCCAACTATTGCAGAGAGAGTTACCAAAACATCTTCTTCAAATATGACTGGATAATGGGGAGATAACGGGGAGTGGAATGGAGAAGAGAAAGTTAACTAGGGAATCTTTGTGCACATACTTTTAGATCTGGCTTTGCTACTGTAACCACTTGGCTTTTAGTAAAAGTAACCTTTTCACTAAAAATGGAGTCAAGAGTGTTTCTTTCCTTTTTTTTAAATTTTATTTATTCTTTTTTACAACAAAAATAAAAATACAAATACATTTTTTTCTTAACTGTGTTATACATTTGATATATATTATTTACAATTTATTTACATTAGTAATCATGTCTTTTTGTTTCTCTGTTCTAGCCAATCATAACATTTGTTCCATATTTCATAGAATTCCGTTGCCTCCTTGTCGTTTAGTTCTAGCATAAGTTTATTCATTTCCACGCATTCTAGAATTTTGTATATAATCATACCATTTGTAGGTATGTTTTCACCCTTCCAACACTGGGCATATACTATGCGGGCTGCTGTTAATATATGTACAATGATGTATTGGAGTTGTTTTTCCATCTTTAAATTTATTATACCCAAAAGAAATAGTTCAGGTTTGAGTTCAATTTGCACCTTTGTTATCTCCTGTATCCAGTTCCTTATCCGTTCCCAATAGATCTTTGCTTTAGGGCACAGCCACCACATATGATAGAATGTTCCCTCCTTATTTTTACATTTCCAGCATTCCGGATTCATATTTTTATACATTTTAGCCAATCTCGCCGGTGTTAAATGCCATCTATAGAACATTTTATATTGATTTTCCTTATATGCAGTTGACAATGTCAGTTTGCAATTTCTGTTCCATAATCTTTCCCATTCTTCCAATTTTATATTTCGGCCCACATTTCATGCCCATGCTATCATTGGCCCTTTCACTATTTCTTCCTCCAAATCTACCTCTAATAAATATTTATAAGTTTTTGTTAGAAATTTTCCTTTCATACCTGTTAAAATTTTATCCAATTGGTGTGGGGTCTGGTTTATTCCGTGCTCTTCCTTATCCTTACTATGTTTAGATTTGATCTGTAAGTACGGCCACCAATCTATAATTATTCCATGTTCTTCTAATTCTTCTCTTGATTTGAGGTTTCCTTGGTTATCTAGTAATTCTTTGTATCTAATCATCAAGGTGTTAGGGTGGATCATTGCCTCCATCGGTGAAATCCAATTTGGGATTTTCCTATAGTGGCTTTTTTTAATTTTTCCCCATGTCCGAATCAGCGCATCTCTTATCTGATGTTGATAAAAATATGTGTGTGTTTTCTTGTGTTTTCCCCATAAAAAGGCATGCCAGCCAGCCTGCAGGTCATGACCTTCAATCATTAAAACCCTTTTATTGCCTAGGTTTATCCAATCCTTAATCCAGAGTAAACCAGCTGCTTGGTAGTAAATTTCCCATTTTGGGAGCCCAAGTCCACCTCTACTTCTACTATCTTGTAACATTTTCATGTTTATTTGTGCTTTTTTGCCCAACCAAATAAATTTGTTTATTATTTTGTCCAATTCTTCAAAAAAAATATCTCTAATTTTATCGGGACTGTTTGGAATAAATATAATAGTCTTGGTAATATATTCATTTTAATCAACGCAATCCTACCTAGTAATGATAATTGTAATTTCCCCCAGGCCTCAAAATCTTTTTTCATTTGTAATATCAATTTTTGATATTGGACCTAGGTATTTGCAAGACCGCCTCCTACCAAATACCTCCCTTCGACCAGTCCGCTCCCACAGAGAGGGCCTCCTTAGGGTGCCGTCGGCCAGTCAATGCCAGCTGGCGACCCCCAGGGGGAGAGCCTTCTCTGTGGCAGCTCCTGCCCTCTGGAATGACCTACCCCCTGACCTACATACAACTGCGGACCTGCGCCTCTTTCGCCGAGCCTTGAAAACCCATCTATTCCATGCGGCCGGCCTGGCGTAGTTTTGATTGTGTTTTGGTAGGGGTTTTATATGGAGTATTTTAGAGCAGGCCTTTTATTTAATATTTATTGTGATTTTTATTATCGCCTGTTCACCGCCCTGAGTCCCGTAAGGGAGATAGGGCGGTATATAAATTTAAATAATAAATAAATAAATAATAAATAGTTATCCTCTTTTATTGAGGAACATCTTGTGGTAAGCCAAATTCCTAAATATTTAATCTTTTTTACAATTTGCAATTCCAGATTCTCTTCTAATTTCCTTTTCTGTTTTTCAGTTAGGGTTTTAACTAACATTTTGGTCTTTTCTCTATTAATTTTTAATCCTGCCACTATTCCGTATTTTTCTATTTCATTCATCAAAATATTTCCTCTCTCTAGTGGTTCCTCTATAAAAAAAGACCAAATCGTCCGCAAATGCCTGTGTCTTATATTCTTCTGTCTTAACCTGTACCCCTTTTATCTCTTTATTAGTTCTAATTTGAGTTAATAGCACTTCTAGAGTCAAAATAAAAAGTAGAGGTGAATTGGACATCCCTGTCTTACTCCTTTATTTATTTCAAAGCTTTTTGTATTATCTCTATTAATTATCACGCTGGCCTTTTGTGTTTTATATATTGCCTTTATCATGTTCTCAAATTTCCCTCCAAATTTCATGTCCTCAATCTGTTGGAACATAAATTGCCAACTGAGATTATCAAATGCTTTCTGGGCATCTAAAAAAATTAGTGCCACCTGTTTTCCAAGGTGTGCTTCGTAATATTCTAAGACATTTAACACCGTTCTCGTATTATTCCTAATTTATCTTGTGGGTAAAAACCATTTTGATCTGGATGTATTATATCCTGTAATATTAGTTTCAATCTTTCTGCAATTATGGTGGTAAAAATTTTGTAATCAGTGTTCAACAAGATTGGCCTATAATTTTTGATCTGTTTGGGGTCTGTGCCTTCTTTTGGGATAAGGGATATAGTAGCTTCTATCCAGGAGTCTGGTAGTTTGGCTTTCTTCAACACATCATTAAACACATACAATAGTATCTTTTCAAAGTCCTCGTAAAGGGTCTTATATACTTCCCCTGGAAGGCCATCTGGCCCCGGGGTTTTATTATTTTTCTGTTTTTGCACCGCGTTTTTTAATTCCAAGGCTGTTATTTTCCCATTCAATATTTCTCTGTCCTTCTTTTAATTCTGGCAAGCCATTAGCCTTTAAGTATTGTTTTATACTCTCCACATCTATTTCCTCTTTTTTATATAATGACTCAAAATAATTCTGAATTATTTCTTTCTTTTTATCCATTTTGTATTGCGATTCTCCATTTTTATCGTGTAGTTCCTGAATAAATCTTTTTTCCTTCTCTTTTTTTAATTGATAAGAGAGCTTATTTGCGTGTTCAAAATTTTTTTGTTTTGCTATTTTCAATTCTTTTGCTCTTTCCTCTTGATCTATCATGTTTAGTTTATGTTTGGCCAAAACCATTTCCGTTTTAATCGATTCATCCTGGGGCTCTTTTTGTAATTTGGATTCCAATTTTTTAATCTCTTCCTGAAGTATATTTTGCGTTTGCCTTTTCACCTTATTTTTCCTTGCTATATAGGCTATTGCTAAGCCTCTCAAATATGCTTTCGCAGTGTCCCAAATAATTTCTACTGATGATTGTTGTTTTGTATTCTCTTTTTTAAAAAATCCACTTCTCTTCTAATCCTTATTATAAATTCTTTTTCTTTCAAAATGTGGGAGTTCATTATCCATCTTCTTCTTACTTTTTTCTGCCCTTTCCAAACTATTTTCAGAGGGTTATGATCGGCCCATATATTTGGCATTATTTCTATTGTCTCTATGTCTTGCCCTAATTCTTCATTCATCCATGCCATGTCTATTCGAGACCAAGATTTATGCGGGTTCAAAAAAAAGGTATATTCTTTTTTTTTTTTATTCCGTGTCCTCCACTGATCAGATAAATTAAATTCATGTGCCAAATCAAAGAATGTCCTTGGTAGTGTTTTCCTTTTTTTTTTTCATATCACTAATATAGTCTTTTTTTACATTCACTACCGCATTATAATCTCCTACTATGCAAATATTTCCCTGTCCAATTTCTATAAGTTTCTCATGTAATTTGTGATAGAATTCTTTTTGATTCTCATTTGGTGCATATATTACCACTAGCAGCCATGATTTCTGCTCCGTTTGTAATTCTATTGCTAATATTCTTTCATCTGTATCTTGGTACTTCAATTTAGCATTAATTTCTTTTCTAATATAAACCGCTATTCCTTTCTGTTTTTGTTCAGCTAGTGCTGTATATAGTACTCCTAATTTGAGGAACTCCAAATATTTCCTGTGCTGTTCTTTGATGTGTACCTCTTGTAAACAAACTATGTCTATATGTTGTTTTACTAATTTTGTTAGTATTTGTTTTCTCTTTGCGGGTGCATTTAATCCATTTATATTAATAGATATTAGTCTAATCTCCTTGTCCATTTTCAACTTGTGTGTTCTATTTGTGTGTTTGTCTTGTTCTTGGACCTACTCCTCTTTCTTTCCTCTGTCCTTTTTCTTCCTTGCTTTCTATTCCTCGTTCTATTTCCCTTACTTCCTGCTGTTGGTCTTCCTGGCTTTTGGATTCCAATTCTTCCTTGCTGCTATTCTCTTCCTCCACTCCTTCCAATTGTTCATAGAACTCTCGTGCCTTCTCTAGGCTGTCTATCTTAATCCTTCTCTCCCTCCATGATATCAACATCCCCTCCGGGATTAACCATCTGAACGGTATGCTTCTTTTGATTAAATACGCACTGAGAAATCTATACTCCCTTTTCTGTTCTCTTATCTTCTTTGGTACCTGTTTTAGAGTTTGTATTTCTACACCTTTATAAATCATTGGATCCTCTCTAGTAATTTTGTAGATTATGTCTCTCACCTTTTTCTTAGCAAATCTAATATGTACTTCTTGTGGAAGTCTGTTGCGTCTGGCATAATTTGTATGAATTCTATACGCCTCATCTATCTCTATCAATATCTCTTGTTTGTCCCTATGTAGGGCCTCAGCAATCAATTCCACCATGATAGCCCCCAAATCCTCTTCCTTCTCCTCTACCACATTTTGAAATTGTAGGTAGAATGCCGCCCTATCCATTTCTAGATGGATGATTGATTCCTCCATTTTTTTATTAGTTGCCATCATTTCTGTATCTAATATATCAACTTTTTTCCCTACTTTATCCAATCCTACTTCTACTGTCTGAATTCTTGCTTCATTTTTCTCAATCATTTGTTGAATCATCTCAATTCTATTATCCAATTTATTCATATCCCCTCTCATTTCTACATGATTCTTAGATATTCTCCTGCTTTTTTAGCATTGTTTCTTGGATAGTAAGAAGTGTTGTCTGCATGGTCTGCATATTAACTATCACACTCTGTTTTTCTGTAGCAAACATTCCTTCTAATGTTCTTTGACCAGGTGGGGATGAGGGTGTCAGTGCTAGGCTTGACACCTTTTTTTCCTGTCCTCAGTGTTGCCATAGTTGTCACTTGTTTCTCTAAAATTTTCTATTTCTAAATGTCACTCTATTTAGCCAACAGCTGATTTAACTTTATTTTAATTCTAAACTTCTGATTCTTCGTTTCCCTTCCTCAACTCCTCTAAAACTACCTCCACTGCCACAATTCTCCAAATCTCTCCATACCTTCTCCAACCCTCTTCACTTCCTTTCCTCTTTCTTACTTATCACACAGTCTTTCTAAAAATCCAAATTACTTTCCCAATCGTATATTATCAATCGTTAGTCAGTTCTTATCTCCTCTCGTTGTCTCCTTTGCCTTCCAAGCCTCGTCCACGTTCCTGTCACTTCCAGCATCGTGCCCCGTCCTCTCGTCATCTCCTTCCCTTCCTCTCGCACTCATTACCGTATCCCCCCCTTCAATCCTATTCACTTTTTCTCACCTCTCTTAACTAAAGACACCATCTCTGTTAAGCTCCAGATTTTCCTTCCGATCTTGTCTCTCCCGCCATCAATCCGTTCCTTTCGCTTTTGTCTCCTGTCACATCCTCACAGCGTCTCTTTCACCTTCCGGATTTCCACTGCACTCCACTCTCTTTAGCACTTAAACACGTACTCTCGTCATCTCCTTGGCTTTCTAGATCCTCTCCACATTCAGGTCTGTCTCCAACTTTCTTCTCCAACCACTTTCTCCAAAAATCTCTAATACTCCACAACGTATTCACTCCTTCTCCATTTCTCCTAAATCGCCATTTTCTTTTTCTTCCCCATCGTTTGCTTATCAATCTTCTCCCTTCACTCCTCTTGTCTCACAGGCTCCTCCAACTCTGCCTTCGTCACCCTCTCTCAGCCTTTTCTTCCTTAATTCTCCACCGTCTTTTCGTATTTGCGCTAAAACATTTACCACAAGGTCTTTCCTTCCTTTATGTCTCCCTCCTGTTAATCCTCTGGTTGTTAAATCTGTCAACTCACGGCTCTTCCCGCCGGATCGCCGCTTGCATTGAGGATTCCCTCACCAGTTGAGCTTCCTTTCAACACCCACCCTAATAGACATGTAGATCTTTTTAGGCTTTTCTATTATTCCTTAGAAGTATTTTAAACTATTTTGACTCATTCATTAACACAGTCTGTTAAGTTTCTCTTTGCTTCCGCATCCTCTGTGATTTTGTCAGGGCCTCAGATCCGCCATTTGTTGATGGCAGAAATTTCCACGCTGGATTTAGGGGGTTTCCTTTGTTGTAACGGGTGATCGCCTCTCACCTCGTTACTCTTCCAGCTTCACCCTTTCTCACGCGTAGCCCTCCAGGCTCTCTACACCCCCAAAGGGTCTCCAATCGTAGAAAAATCAGAGTTAGGAGACAGAGACTGTCCTCTTGCCTCCGCACTGCCCTGACGTCATCACCGGAAGTCAAGAGTGTTTCTTTCCTAAGAGACCAGGCTGGTCCAATTCCCTTAGCTATTCATTATGTGATTTAGCCTCCAGACCTCTTATCATCTTTGTTGCTTTTCTTTCTAGGGACTCAGCATATTTTTATAGAATAACAGAGTTGGAAGGGATCTTCGAATCTTCGAGTCCAATCCCCTGCTCAAGCAGGAGACACTATACCATTATAGACAAATGGCTGTCCAATTTCTTCTTAAAAACATCCAGTGATGGAGCACCAACAAATTCTGGAAACAAGTCATTCTATTAATTGTTATTCCTGACAGGAAATTTTTCCTTAATTCTAGGTTGGATTTCTCTTTGAGAAGCTCCCATCTCTTACTTCTCATCCTGCCCTCATGCTTTGGAGAATATGTTAACCCCTTCTTCTCTAACACAGCCCCTCAAGTATTGAAAGACTGCTATCATGCTACTGCTAGTCCTTCTCTTTCCTAGACTAGGCATTCCCAGTTCCCGCAACTGTTCATTGTACAGTTTAGCCTCCAGTTCGCTTTGTTTTTCTTCTCTGTACTCTTTCTAAAGTCTTAATATCTTTTTTGTATCGTGGTGACCAGAACTAGATGCAGTATTCCAAGTGTGGTCTTACCACTGCACTATAAAGAGGTACTAACATTTCATGTGATCCTGATACTATCCTTCTGTTGATGCAACCTAGGACCGTATTGGCCTTTTTGGCAGCTGTCACACACTGCTGCCTCATACTTAAGTGACTGTTTGCTAGGACTCTTAAAACCCTCTCAGTTACTACTGTTGAGCCAGATACTGCCTATTCCATGCCTGGGTATTTGGTTTTTCCTGTCAAAGCATAGGATCTTACTTTTTTCACCACTGAACTAAATCTTTTTGGATTGGACCCAAAGATCAAGTCTGTCAAAATATTTCTGAATCTTGAATCTATCTTCCAATATGTTAGCAATTCCCCTTAGCTTGGTGTCTGCAAATTTGATGAGTGCCCCTTCAGTCCCCTCATTTAGGTTATTTATGAAGATGTTGAAGAGAACTGTGTCCAAGACAGAACCTAGTGTGATGACTCTCCAGATGCTTCCCCAGATACCTCTCCAGATGTCAATTTGGAGGAGAATGAACCAGTCCTAGGCAAGTCAGGAGAAGAGTTGGTCAATGACTCTGAGCAGCCAGCTGACAGTGATTTGGCTGAAGCACAGCTGCAGCAGGACAGCCCTGAGGCTTCAGGTGGGAAAAGCACACAACTACAGCTGGTTAATGATGAGCAGGTCTTCTGCACCTGCTCCAAGAACACATAGGGCAGAGAAAAGACAGGAGCAGTGAAGGTCAGGCCTTGTGAGGAGACAGCCTTGTCCCTCTTGATGGGCTGCACCAGAATCTGGATATTTAGCACAGCAGACAGATGGAGATGATGCTGGAAACAATGTGTTTATATCCTAGCTGTGTGTTTCCTAGTCGTTGTGATTCCTGCCTTGATTTGGATTGACACCATGTCTTGTGTTTGAATCGTGCCTTGTGAACGCTGGACTTTTCTTGCTTCGTGAATCCTCTTATGTTATGGATTTAATTTTGCCTGGTGAATTTGTCTTGTTTGGGAAACTTTCAAGTGCCTTGTGGACTCATTGGCCATTGTGCTGTGGTCTGCCTTTGGCTGGACTTAATTGGGACAGTTCTGGGTTTTTGGTGAAGCGAATTGCTGGGGAATATTAATAAACCCACTAAACCACCATTACGTGAGTGTGTGAGTGAGGGGACAGCACATTTGAGGTGCCCCACTGCATGCTTTCCTTCACATAGATATTCTTGCTATATATTACTTATTTTTATGAATAAACAAAGTTGGGAAGTTCAGTTTGTTACACCATATCCATAAGCAAATGGAACTTCAAAGTGGAGTGGGGAATATAGTTGACCTTGAAACTTAGCTTTCTTCATCTTTATTGAATCACTTTTTTCCTTGAACATAATTTATATTTTAAAATGTCTATTTCTTAACATGCTTCAAAATTTTTCTCTTGTAACACCCAGGTTTTGAAACTTTATCTCCCCAGAAATTACCCTGGGTCTGGTTCTGCTGTTCTTTCCCAAGGCCTCAAAACGTGATTTGGTCCCTGAACTTGGGATCCAGATACAAGATAGGACCCTTGCTCCTCAAGTTTCTAATGGTGAGACCCTGTTCCTAAAGCTGGGTTCACAGGATCAATTGGACTGTTGCTACTATACCAGCTTCCCTGTGCCTAGCAACCTTCTTGTCTGAGCTTCTGAAGGCCATCTCAGGGCTGGGGTTGGAGTTCTCCAGACCTATGGTTCTGGGAGACTTCAACATGCCAACTCTGGGTGTGGCCTCAGAAGTGACCCAGGAGTTCATGACCACCATGGCAGCCGCAGGCATATCCCAGATCATTTTGGGCCTGACTCGAGACAGAGGTCATACACCCAGATATGATTTTTTTGTCAGAGCAATAGCAACAGGATCTGGTGGGGGAATCTAACATTATCACCCCTGTCATGCTGAGATCATACCCTGATATGTTTGAGGTTCTCTTTTAATGATCCCCTCTGCAGGGAAGTTGGGCCCATTTTTGTGGTCCGCCTTTAGAATAGAACAGAACAGAATAGAATAGAGCTGGAAGGGACCTTGGAGGTCTTCTAGTCCAGCCCCCTGCTCAAGCAGGAGAACCTATACCATCTCAGACAAGTGACTGTCTAGTCTCTTCTTAAAAATCTCCAGTGATGGAGCACCCACGATTTCTGGAGGCAGGCTGTTCCACTGGTTAATTGTCCTCATTGTTAGGAAGTTTCTCCTTAATTCCAGGTTGTTTCTTTGGTGACTGATGGATCCAATTGGGTTCCAGAGGGAACTGGGGGACATCCTGGAGGTTTTGCTGCACAGCTCTGCTGAAACCTTGGGAATATCCTGGAATAAAAGGATGGCCAGGACTCTGGACAGGATTGCATCTATGCAACCTCTCTTGACTCATCACTCCCAACTCTCCCTGTGGTTCACAAAGGTGTTGCATGTCCTAAAAAGGGTTAAGAGATACCTAGAGTTCTGCTGGAGGAAAATGAAGGATGACTCTGACCAAACATGACTTAGACCTGCTATTAAGGCCTATCTCGTAGTAGTAAGAATGGTGAAACAGCATTATTTCTCCGTTCTTATTGAGTCTGCAGAATGTCACCCCACAGCCTTATTCCAGGTTACCCGGTTCCCTTTGGGAGAGGAGAGCTTAGTTGATCATATCAGGATCACACAGAAGAGTTTGTTCAACACCTGATGGACAAAGTCAGTTGGATTTATTCTCAGCTGGGACACATACATGGTAAAGGTCCTTGTGAGATGCCCGGGTATAGTCTTGCCTGGTTATCTGGGAATAGTTTGATCCTTGATCTCTCAGCAGCCTTTAATACCATCAATCATGGTATCCTTTTGGGCTGGATGTGAGATTTGGGACTGGGTGGCTTAGTTTTATATTGGTTTGGCTCCTTTCTTCAAGACCAGTGACAATAGGTATTGATAGGGAGAGAGGTTCAGCCCACAGACACTCCTTTGTGGCATGCCCAGGGCTTGGTACTCTCTCCACTCCTTTTCATATGAAGCCACTGGGTGTGAGCATTGACCACCATGGGTTGAGGTATCATCAATATGCTGATGATATTCAATTTTATATCTCCACCCCTGATGATCCACGTAATGCTATTGCCGCCCTCTTGCAGTGCCTGGAAGCTGTGGAGGTCTGAATGAAGGACAACAGGATTCAGCTGAACCCTGGCAAAATTGGTTTGTTCGGCTGTATAAGATGTGCCCAGCCTTGTCCAACTCTGGTATGCTATGCAAACAAGTTATTTTACCCCAGAATGTTTTTCATTAATTATATTTTTTCTAATTTAGAAACATTTTATTATGTATACTTTAACTATAAACTTTCCTAAATATAAAATACCTACAAACAGTTTATTGTATTTATTTGTTTGCTTATTTCCTGCCTTTATTATTTTTATAAATAACTTAAGGATATGAATATACCTAATACTCATATAATTCCTCTACAACAGTATTGTTATTTTTGTTTTTAAAAAATGTTTTTTCTTTGAAAAGTGCTAGTATATTTTTGAGACTTCATTTAGTTTTTAACCTTAGATAGAAATAGTCTCACTTAATGATGATAACTGAATTTTCCATTGCTAAGCAACAGTCATAAAGCATAATGTCAAGTGACTGCCACTACTTAGCAATGGACCAGTACTTATGATTCCTGTTGTTAAATAAATCACTATGGCTCCTCAAGTGGGGACATCATGTTGTCACCATTTTTAATCTCCTGCCAGCTTCCCTGTTAACTTTGCTTATAGAAAGCTAGCAAAAAAAGTTGCAAATGACAGTCCTTAACCACAGGAATGCTGTGACCAATGTAACTATAAGGATTGGTTGTAAATACCAGTCATTCAACACTGTCGTAAGTTCAATAACCATATAAATGATTGCTGGATCAGTGGTCATTAAGCAAGGACATCTGGAAATTTGAATGTTAAAAAATCCAATAATTTATCATTTCCATTGTCATTTTCTTGATTTCTGTAGTTTAAGCAAATCTTGTTGCAGTTTTTACAATGACTAAAACAATCTATTCTTAATTTATACTTGTGTTTCATTTGTTCCAGAAAAAGAAAAAGCACTTTTACAAGATAATGTATTCTCTTTTAAACCATCTTTGCTACCTTTTCCCTCCCATCAATTTATTTTTTCATTAAATAACTTTTCAATACTTTATGAGCATTAAGATGAAATAATCTGATGAATTTGGGAAATGGAGTCACTTAACCATAATTACCAGTGACAGCCATTTTTTTCTGAGAGACCGTCATACATATAATAGGACAAGAACAACACAAGATCGAATCAGGGTCGGTCACTGGGACCAGAGATTTGCACTTCCGAGCTTTCGGACTCATGCTGGAGCCCATCTTCAGGGAACTTCTTTCTACTGGAAAGAGAAAGTCTAAAACAGCAGTTCTCAACCTATGGGTCGCGACCCCATTTGGGGTCGATCGACCATTTCACGGGGGTCGCCAAGCATGGCTGTCCGACATTTTTTTCCCCTTTTCCAGCGGGTGCCTTAGCTCCCTTGAGCTGGGCCAGCTGGTGGTCGGCCTGCTCCGTCTCTGCCGCTTGCCAGCTACGCCTCGGCTGGCGCAGGGGGCGGAACCACGCATGCGCGGCGCTCCCGGGCAGGGAAAGTCCTCGACTTACGACCGGTTGGGTAGTCCTCGACTTATGACCGGTTTAGTCCTCGACTTACGACCGGTTTAGTCCTCGACTTACGATTGGTTGGGGGTCGCGGCATTAAAAAGGTTGAGAACCACTGGTCTAAAAGCTTGGAAGAGTAAATCTATGGTCAATCTTGCATCATTATCTTGGAACACATATTTGCTCTCATTTGTAAGACCAACACAATTTAATGTTAACTTAATCTAACATCCTAAGAAAGCAAAATAACTGAAGTTAGTTTAAAAATAACAATGTCAAGATGGTGAATTCAGCACAAACTTGAGGCAGAAACAACAGATCCAAACAGGCAAACAGTTTGTGAAGTAGCACAATAGTTAAAATAACAATTCTGGAAAAGTCTTGACTTTTTGGCCAAGTGTAGATTGATTAGAAAATCACCATCAATTATGCAATATTAAGAATAAATTAATCCAGCGATGAAAAAATCTATTCTGCAGCTGTCAATAATAGATGGTGGGAACAAGAGTATAGAAGTGAGTAGGTAACTTGGAAACAAGAAAGGAGAATGGTGGTTATTCCCCTAATCAGAAAAAAAGTTTGGTTGCTTTTAATAAATGCTTTATACATAAATTATTCATATGTGCAAATGGGAAAGTAATAAATATATACCTAAAAACATGAATGATTTAATTGTTTATGATGAAAATCTGAGTGATTTAGTGATAAATACAGGTTGGTAACTATATGAATGTGGATCAGACCATTTTTGGGTGACTTTAAGACTGATACTAGATGAAGAAAAAGAAAGAAATGGAAGAAATTACTCTAGAAGATCTGCAGTAAGAGAATTTAAAAATTCTGCATGGGCTCTCTTACAATATGAAAAAAGTAACAGAAACAGCATTGCTATCACATATTATCTTATAGGTAATTGATTGACAGCTCCCATTAGAAAATTCCTTATAATGTCTAGTCGGCAACTACTTTAACAATCACTGATTCTGATCCTGCCCTCTGGAGTAACAAAGAACAAGTTCACTCCTTCCTCTGTAAATAATAATCCTTTAACTATCTGAAGACTGCAGTTCTATTTCCCCTCAATCTTTTCTTCTGTAGGCTAAACATGACTATGTGCTGGTTTGTTGATATTCTTTCCAAACTGCAGTGTCCAGAAGTGGATACAGGATTCCAAATGGAGATTGATCATATAAAATATAAGATTACTTCTTATGAACAGGACTCTATGTTCCTGTTAGATATATCCCAAAATAGCAATTGCTTTTTTAACTGTTGCAGCAGTTATTGTTTCAGATGTATATGTAATTAGCATCTGTTGCATATAGTGTGAAACACCTTGAACCATAAAGGCATTAGATTAAAAACTATTTCTCCAGATCAACAGGTCCTTAACCGATTTTATCACATCTAGATTCTGTCTTCTTTAAGACTATGATCATCTAAATATTCTCTATGGGAAAAAACACACAGTTGTAACAGGTTTTCTAAAAATTATTTTGAGCAGCATTATTTTGCAACTTTTTTGTATCTCATCCTAGCTGTTTTTTTAAGTACCAATAGTTTTAAACCATATTTCTATTACTATTATAAATCTGCTAATTAAAAATAGAATGAAAATTAGAGCACTGTCTTACCATTACTGACACCAGAATTTGCAATAACTGTCACCTCATTCCACTGATCAGCACTAGAAACTGAATAGGATCGTTGATGCATCCCATCAGGTTGACTGTTAAAGGAAACAAGACTGATGCCACTTGTCATATGAGACACAGATGTGCTAGTAGTCACATTTCCTAGAACAAGAGGAGTGTGAAGTTATCAGTGAAAATGTAGAAATGCACATCACGGCAATAAGAACAAAAAATAAATCCTACAACATAGGAAAGTGTATTATCATATCATTGTGATGATACATATATCCTTTCTTCCAGAATCAGATAAATGCTTTTTATTCAATTATTTAAGTTACTTTCTTTGAAAAAAAATCCCAGCTTCCACTTTCAAAGGATTGGCTCCAAGACATATTTGGTTGGAAAGTTGGAAATCTTCACTTAGTATGCTCCCAGAAAAAAAGATATGTGATTTTTTTTTCTGATTTCTCCATCCAATGTAGACACCCACATTACTTTCCCAGCTCTTCTAGGGAATTCCCAATTATCTGAGTTAAATTTTCAGAGACACAACGGATTACATGAGTTTCAGAATAAACAATGATAATTTGAGAATATTAAAAATCTGGACAGGGTAATCCAATCATATTATTACAGACCATCATTATTTTGCCCTGATTAATTCTATCTTTTTGTTAAAGATTTAGATATTTAAGATATTTTAAAGGCAGACAATCAAAAGCAGCTCCTTGAAATTCAGTGAAAATCTAGCATGTGAATGTATTTATATGTCATACTTAGAAACTGATCATCTCAGAGCAACTCTGGGCAGTATATGATTAAAAATATAACATATTTTAATATCATATTTCAATAAGAGGCAGTTAAAACAGGAATAAAGTTAAAAGAGCGGGGAGAGGGCCTTCAAGGCACTAGCTAATCCCAAGGTTATAATATGTAGTTAAATCTTCAAATTTTTATGAAAGGCCAGGAGCATGGGGGCTGCTTCACTTTTGGGAGGATGATATTCCAAAGGGCAGGGGCAACAGCAGAAAAAGCTCTCTTCCTGCACCCCACCAGTCAAAATTCTTTAATTGACTGCTTCCGGTTTTGCGCAGTTAGCACAACAGCCGAGGGATTGCAGGGTTCCGTGCCCTATGGCTGATTTGTCTGTTTTTGGGGACCCTAAATGGGCCAGGAGCCACCCCAAAGACGTGGCAAAGAAGGAGAGAAACCCCACCGGTCGTGGAATGACGGTGGTCAATCTGGACGTCCAGGGAAAGCTCTTCAGAAATCAGCAGAAGAAAGGCTAGTGTCATTTGTGAGTCTAGCCCAAGCTACATGCAGCCAAAGCCAAAAAGTACTAAATTAAGCGTGATCGTAAACAGTGTGATTGAACTGGGTAAGAATACTGATTCTTTCTCTTCTACCTGATTGATTTTCTGAAACAAAAACAAAAACCCAGAAGTAAAAATCCTTCGAAGTGAGGGGGGGATTTCTACTCCACCCTCCTCTAAACGGAAGCGGCGAATTAAATTTATTTATTATACAGAAATGAAATCAATATAAGACTTAAACTTGGAAAGTGTGAAATCGATGGATTATGTTATGATTCTCCTGGCAAAAGATTATTGATGGAAATAAATGGTAATTATTTGTTTTGAAAACTGAAAAATGAACTGGTGCTGACATCTAGTGGTGAATGAAAATACTGCCCTTAATAAACAGCCCAGAAAAAACTTATTATTGTGACCTTCAAAGCTTTAACTAAACAAAGAACAGCTGCAATAAAAGAAAAGAAAACTTTGTGGACTAGCTACAAAGCGACAACTATAAAACTATAAAACCTAGAAAAAAATTGACCTTCCTGGATTATAAATACTTTTTAAACTGTGACTTTAAAGCAGTTGCAGAGAAAGGAAAACTTTGATTTTTAGTCATTATGGGGCATCAGAGGTCTGCAGAAAGAATATATCAAGAAAAAATAAATACTTCCCAGGGAAAAATGTATGTTATGTTACAACAAATACAAATGACATTAATTTCAAACCATGAGGAAATTAAAAATAAATTTGAAAACTTAAATGAATACATTCTCAATTTAACGTCACAACAAATAAATGATTAGAAAACAAAAAGAGAGAGAGCTCAAGTAAAGCAGATAACTGAACATAAACTAGTGGAAAGAAACTTAGAGATGGAATTTAATAATGGAAGGAACTGTGATGTAATCCAGATGGAAAAAAGCTTCCAGGAAATACTGGACATGGAAAAGATACCCTATATGTCAAGATTCCAAGAACTTGAGAGAAAAAAGATGATGGGAGAAACTGAGAGAGAGAAAAAGGAAAAGATCTCTGAGGAATATCCCCACAAAAACACTCTAATTGACTTACCTTTTGTACTGACAACAACATCTACAAAACTATGGGAAGATTTCGGGTTTCAATGGAACATACTGATTAGGAAAAACATTTGCCCCCCCCCAAAAAAGGCTAAAGACAGAATTAAGAAATTAGATGACGGGACTTTTTTGATGGAATACTTAAAGACTAAGCACTTGTTTGAATACGGTGAAAGAAATAAAATTCTGAATACAAATTAATCTTAGCTTAGGAGAGATAGGCTCCTTAAGCAATACAGTATTTTTTGCTTATGATATGAGAAATACAAAAATGTTTGGGATGATTTATATGAGGGAAATGTATTAAATACATAAATATAATGGATTTTGAAGACTTGAATATGCTTAAAAATGAAACATTGATTATAAATGTATTCTAGTTTAAGAGAGATATGGTTTTTTAGACAATATTTTATACACACACACACACATACACATACATATACATATACATATACATATACATATATTTGTTTTCTGAGGTTTTTGCGGGTGTTTGTATGTAGGTCTTTGGTTATTCGGGTTTTCTCTCGCGTAAAATTGGAAGTGTCTTGGCGACGTTTCGACGAAGTCCCATTCGTCATATTCAGGCTGGTGTTTTCAGCTTCATGCTTCTAGGAGTAATGTGTGATCGCAGCTGTTTCTTCCTTTTAACTGCCAGTGGGGTTTGAACACTCCCCCAGTTTGAACACTCCCCCAGCCAATCAGAGCACAGCCAACCCACCATCCAATCAGAGCACAGCCAAGCCTCTTAACCAATCAGAACACACCTCCACCCAATCAGAACACAGCCAAGCTCCCACCCAATCAGTTCAAACCCCACTGGCAGTTAAAAGGAAGAAACAGCTGCGATCACACATTACTCCTAGAAGCACCAAGCTGAAAACACCAGCCTGAAGATGACGAATGGGACTTCGTCGAAACATCACCAAGACACTTCCAATTTTACGTGGGAAAAAACCCGAATAACCAAAGACCTACACACAAACACACACACACATATGTTTTCTGAGGTTTTCACGGGTGTTTGCATGTAGGTTTTTGGTTAATCGGGTTTTCTCCCGCGTAAAATTGGAGGTGTCTTGGCGACATTTTGATGAAGTCCCATTCGTCATCTTCAGGCTGGTGTCTTCAGCTTGGTGCTTCTAGGAGTAATGT
>NW_015386652.1:644527-647189 GCF_001527695.2 Protobothrops mucrosquamatus | reverse complement strand
ATATATATATATATATATATATATATATATATATATATATATATATATATATATATATATATATATATATATATATATATATATATATATATATATATATACTGCTAATAACATTAAAACTAAAAGCGTGACTCCTGGGTGTAATCATCTTCAAATCAATAGACTGTGAGCACCAGGAGTATAATAAACTAAAAAAGTTTAATAACACAAATACACACCAAGCTTTCGTCGGAATCCTTCCGACATCGTCAGGGCTAAATGCCAGTCCATGGGAGAGTCCCTTTATAAGCAACCCGTCGTCTGCGCCCGGCTCCTGGATCTTGTCACCGGTCCCAACCGATTGGGCTGCGCCTTAATTATAGCCTTCGCGCCAGTGACTAGCCTTTTCTTGCCTCCTTTGCCTACGTTTGTGCTGCTGTTAACCATCTCTGCATGTGGCCTTGGGTTCGGTGAACTCCCTCCCCCCCTTTTTTGGTCACTCCGACTCTCCATGTCTCTCAATTCCTCCCTCTTCTCACCCTCCTTCCTTCCCTGCGTTGGTGATCTTGCTGTACCCTGTTCCTTGCCCCCCTCCTCCTTTCTTCCACACCCCTCACCTACAGGCCAGTTGTTACCCCTCGTTCCATGGGGCCACTTTACCACCCTCTCAACCACTCCCTTGACTTCCACCCTCCTCTCTTCTACATCCTCACGGCTCTCACTTCTCACATTGTCATCCCGTGCCTCCTCCATTCC
The DNA here is from genome assembly GCF_001527695.2 of Protobothrops mucrosquamatus. Taxonomy (NCBI): domain Eukaryota; kingdom Metazoa; phylum Chordata; class Lepidosauria; order Squamata; family Viperidae; genus Protobothrops; species Protobothrops mucrosquamatus. The sequence goes on along the minus strand of NW_015386652.1, from coordinate 646,454 downwards.
TTCCCTCCCTCCATCCCCGGTGCTTGCAATCCCCGTGCTGACGCAGCCCTCACCCCCACCCTTTACCGCGACGTATTCTCTATCCCCTTCCTCTCTTCGCTGCCCCTTGTTCACACTCCCGTTATTATCCCTTACTCCATGGGGCCGCCTCTCCCCCCTCTTGTACCTTCACCTTGCCTCCATCCTCCCCTCTTCCACATTTGTACCCCCCTCCTCGCTCATTTGGATGCTATCCTGCATCTCTTCTACTTCCTCCCTCCCTCCATCTCCAGTGCTCACAACCCCCGTACAGGCACGGGCGACCACACCACCTTCGTCATCCTTTCCACGAGCCTCTCCTACGCTCCTATTTCGATGGGGTTGCCCCAATCCCTCTCTTCGCTGCCCCTCGTTCACACCCCCGTTGTTATCCCGTACCCCATGGGGCCGCCTCTCCCCCCTCTTGTACCTTCGCCTTGCCTCCATCCTCCCCCCTTCCACATTCACACACCCCTCCTCACTCATTTGGATGTTATCCCGCGTCTCTTCTACTTCCTCCCTCCCTCCGTCCCCAGTGCTCGCAACCTCCGTATAGGCACAGGCGACCACACTACCTTCGTCATCCTTTCCACGAGCCTCTCCTACACTCCTATTTCGATGGGGTTGCCTCAACCCCTCCATTTCCCTATCATCCACCAGATCACCCCCGTGGCTACCCGCCCAGTTGAGCACCCCCATAGCTGTTAGTCGCTCACTCCCACCGTTACCAGTCCATCCAGCCCTAATTTTAACTTCCTTCCTCCCCCCACTTTCGATGTTCCCTGTCTCTGTATCATCTCCAGACTTCCGACTGCTGCCCCGTTGCTCTCGTCGGTGCAGGCGGTTCGCCATCGAGTGATGAGCCAGTCCGGTCCCCCTCCTGTCTCTTAGATACCCCCGGGTCGCTGTCGCTCCTAGCCGGCCCCTCCCCTCGCCCTCAGCCTCCTCATGCCCCCGCATCTCATCCTCTGCCTTTGTTTTCTGAGGTTTTCGCGGGTGTTTGTATGTAGGTCTTTGGTTATTCGGGTTTTCTCCCGCGTAGAATTGGAAGTGTCTTGGCGACGTTTCGATGAAGTCCCATTCGTCATCTTCAGGCTGGTGTCTTCAGCTTGGTGCTTCTAGGAGTAATGTGTGATCGCAGCTGTTTCTTCCTTTTAACTGCCAGTGGGGTTTGAACTGATTTGGTGGGAGCTTGGCTGTGTTCTGATTGGGTGGAGGTGTGTTCTGATTGGTTAAGGAGCTTGGCTGTGCTCTGATTGGAAGGGGGGTTGGCTGTGCTCTGATTGACTGGGGGAGTGTTCTGTTTGGGTGGGGGCTTTGTTGTGCTTGGATTAGTCTGAGTTGCAGGGGGATTTGAGATGGTGAGCTGCGTTGCTGTTGTTTGGCTTCGTGTTTGTGGTCGTGCCACATCTTTATGGTGGGTGTCAGTTTGCTTCATGTATTGATTGGGGGGGTTTAAAGTGGCTAATGATGCAGCTGTGGACTGGCTTCTAGTTTGTGGTCGTGCCTCATCATCTGTGTGGGTTTGGGTTTGCTTTTTGTGTGGATGTGTGGTGGTGACCTCCTGTGTGGTTTTCGTGAGTGTGGGTCTGGTGTCCTTCTTTGGGTTAGGAACTCGTTTGCCAATAAGGGCGGGTTTCCAAATGGCTGGTAGGTGGGAGGTATCATCTCGTTTATTCATGCTGTGTGGGCGTTTTCTATCTCGATGGATTCTCTGATTATTCTGTTGTTAAAGTGTTCAGTTTTGGCGATAGTTCTGGTCTTTTTAAAGTCAATTTTATGTCCTGTGGCTTTAAGGTGTTGGACCAGGGAAGAAGTTGGTTCCTCTTTTCTGACTGAGTTCTTGTGTTCTTCAATGCGTGCATTTATTCTTCTGTTGGTTTGTCCGATGTATGTGGTGGGGCAGGCG
>NW_015386652.1:640370-643138 GCF_001527695.2 Protobothrops mucrosquamatus | reverse complement strand
ATGGGATTTCATATACTCCTTGATTTTCTAACTCAATTTTGTCTTTGGGGTTTCTTAGGATGGTGGATATTTTTCGGTTTGTGCAGAATGCTGTCTTGATGTTGTGTTTGTGGAGGATCTTGCTGATTCTGTCTGTGGTGCCTTTTATGTATGGGAGGAGGGCTTTGCCGTTTTCTTGTTCTCTGTCTTGGATTTTAGTTAAGTTAAGTTAAGTTAATTTAATTTGTATACCGCCCTTCTCCCGTAGGACTCAGGGCGGTTCACAGCATATTAAAAACACAAATACAATATACAAGATACAAAAAATCATACAAAAATACACAAAATAACCCCACTAAAACCTAATTAATTAGTGGGGGTTTCTTTTTGGATTAGGTTGGTAATCTTCTTCCCTGGTCCATATGTAGATCTTTGGTTATTCGGGTTTTCTCCCGCGTAAAATTGGAAGTGTCTTGGTGACGTTTCAACGAAGTCCCATTAGTCATCTTCAGGCTGGTGTTTTTGGCTCCTAGAAGCACGAAGCAGAAAACACCAGCCTGAAGATGACGAATGGGACTTCGTCGAAACATCGCCAAGACACTTCCAATTTTACGTGGGAGAAAACCCGAATAACCAAAGACCTACATACAAATACCCGCGAAAACCTCAGAATATATATATATATATGTGTGTGTGTGTGTGTGTGTGTGTGTGTGTATAAACAATATATTGTTCTTTCTGTTTGAAGATATGAAAAATGTAAGTGGGGATGGTTCATATGAGGAAAAAGACTTCAATATATAAGTGTAATTAACTTTAAGAAAATTTTAACAGGTAAAGATGTTTTCTTTTGAATATTGAGGGGAAAATAAATTTAAATGACAACTCTAAAACAGGATCTATGATAAGGTGATCTAGATGATTAATTAGAAAAGAAGCTTAATAATGAGGTGGAGGATATTTGTAGATATTTAATTGTTATCTTCTAAAACTATCAAGAAATGTACTAATTTAAGGCTGATAAAAGAGAATATTATTGGAAGAAGAGAAAATCAAGGAAAGCTGCTAGGTGGAATATGGACTATAGAAACTAACTGTTTTGATTGTTTGTACATACAAACCCAGACAATTCACTGTTTACCAAATATTGATGGTGATATGTAAAAAAAAAACCAATAAAACATATTTTAAATAAAGAAAAAAAAGAAAAAACACCTTATGGAATGGAGAAGTTCATTTTCTCATTCACTTAGATCTATTATTTTATCTTGTTTGTTTAAAGTTTGTTAAGACTTGTGGATCTTTCCCAAATTGATAGTGGACACAAAATAATTTGTAAACTACTTTTAGAAAATAAGGAGGTAATGAAACAGCAGCAAGAGGAACAAACATGTAAGAGATAGTATTGGTATTTTAAAAAAGAATGGGTAGAAAGAGTACCTAGGTGTATTTCTATATCTTTATAGGTTGGTCCCTATTGCTATTTTGCTGTAGTAGTTAAGAGGCTTAGTTTGCTGTTCAGTAAGTCTTTATAAAGCAGGGGTTCCCAACCAGGGGTGCGAGATGATATTCCAGAGGGTGCAACAACTTGGGTTTTCAAAATTATAGTGTATATGCATAATTCGTTGCCATTATTTCGAACTTTTGTAAGTGGTGCGAGTGTAAGGCCCCACTTCAACCCACATCTTAAGAAAGCAGAACTCTTGGAAACAATCTCTTCCACCAGGAACTTTTACTAAGAGTAGTTGATAGCAGGCATAATAGACAGGATCTGAGGGATTCCCTTACAGATCTATGTTTTAAAGTGTCCCTAAATAAACCCCACCTCACAGTTCTTCCGGGCGATTCAGACTGGCAAATTCCTAGGTGTTAAAACCAGGAAAGATAACATCAATCCGGCTTCGTTGTGCATGATCATTCAACAGCTCTTCACATCTTATTTTGATGACAGAGAAATAAACCAGATCCCAGAGGTCTGTATCTTTTCACCCCCCTTTTCCTAGCTGCCCGGTAAGGAGGAGAAGTTCAGAGGGGGGCATAGGATAAGAGGCACATTGTAATGGTTAGCAGACACGAAGGCAAATAAACAAAAGGTTACTTTGTAGTGAATAGAGGAAGTGAAAGTAATAAACCTGCATGCATATCCCCCCTCCCCCTTGGGAGTATAGCAGGATCCAGGGAAGGATAAGAATTGGTTTTAGATCAGAGAAGATAGATAGAAAGGAAATATAACTGGATTCTGACAGCAAGAATATATCAGAAGCGTTCTTAGGGTGCGGGATATAGAAAATGTTGGGAACCACCGTTATAAAGAATATTTGTGTGGTTGGATATGCATGGCTGTGTTGTATGTTCCTTTTCTACTGAAAGATAAACGGTTGGGTCATTTGCTGCCTACTAGAAATTTCAGGATATTTGGCATTTTAGGGAAAAATCTAATGAATGTAATTGGAGATACATTTTAAATACAAATTTAAATTTTGTTCTTAGGAAACAAAAATAAGCTCTGAGAAACAGTGTCTATTTCTTTCAATGGTTACCACAAAAATGCTTAATTTCTATTTTTATGTATTTCATTGTATGTATACAGTATATATGTAGCGGGGACTGCCTGAGAGTGCTTGCAGGAGCTTGACTGGGAAGGAAAAGATTGGGACAGCTGCAGTTGGCTTTGGGTGTGGCTGGCGTGAGTGGAAGGAGGAAGGATAGAAAAGGAAAGGAAAGGAGAAGGCCGGGGTGGTTGGAGTTGAGAAGAGAAGGTCTGGAAGCTTATTTTATTTTTCTATCAA
>NW_015386652.1:629689-637463 GCF_001527695.2 Protobothrops mucrosquamatus | reverse complement strand
AACCATTGTGACCGGTTAAGTTCGTGCCTGAAAGTCCTGCTTCAACAAGAAGAGCCTGCCACCCATCAATGCTGCATGAGTTCCGGTTGTAAGACATCTCACCGATCTCTAAAGAACATTACCGCAAGGCTGGACAAGGGGGGTTGTGGCTGGGAGGGCCTGGGCATTGGCGGCCTCTGAAGAGGTAGCGCTACATATACATATGCATATTTTATATTTGTTAATATTAAAAGGTGGGACATTTTTTAAAAAACAAAATTCTTTAATTGACAAGGTCCATAACATACTTTCCTGCCTCACCGGGTGGGACAGGCAATAGGGACAGGTAATAGGGAGGAGATGGTTCCATAGGAAGCCTGGCCTCATGCTGTGTAGGTCTTTAAAGGTCATCATGAACACCTTGAATTGCACCCAGAAGCAAAGTGGCACAGAGTGCAGCTGGTTAAACAGAGGTGTGACATGCAGCATCTCTGGGGCACCCAAAACTGCTCACATAGCCGCATTCTGTATAAGCTTCCAGATACATTTCAATAAAAGCCTCCTATTTAGCACATTGCAATAGTCCAGGTGGAAGATGACTAGGACATAAGTGAATGAGAGAAGGGTCTGTCTATCCAGGGTCTGTAACTGGTGGACAGCTTGAAGTAGAGCAAAGGTCCTCCAAGCCACAATGTATAACTGGGTAGTATTAACATACTGATGATACCCCATCCCATGGTGATAGATGAACACACCCAGTGGTTTCATGTAAATGTTAAAAAGGTAAGGAGAGAGCACCGAGGCCTCTGACCTCCTGCAAAGCAGTGGCCATGGGCCAGAGTTCTCATTTCCTATCAATACCAATTGGGACTGGCTTCAGAGGAAAGAGGTGAATGAGCACAAAACTGTGCCCTCCCCCCAAGCCCCCTAAGTTTGGCCCAAAATGATACCATAGTGCAGTGATGGCCAACCTTTTAGAGACTGAGTACCCAAACTGCAACCCAAAACCCACATGTATTGTCAGGTGCCGGGTGGGTGTGGCCAATTGGGTGGGTGTGGCCAATTGGGTGGGCATGGCCCAATGGGTGGGTGTGGCTACAGTGGTCACAGCAGACTGGGTGGGCGTGGCCAGGGTGGGTGTGGCCACCTCAATGTTGCTCATGGGGAGGGACGCCTGTGGGGGCAGGCAGGGTTGGAGGAGATCCAGGGGGTCTCTGGCAAGTGGGATGGTGGGCAGGAGGCTTATCCTGCGGGATAACAGCGCACATGCACACAGAGAGGGCTCTGCGTTCTGCCTATGGCACGCGTGCCATAGGTTCGCCACCACGGCCATAGTGGATGTTAGTGAAAGCCACCAAGAAGTTAGCTCTATCCCATTCCAGCCAGAGATTATTTAAAATTGCAACCAATGCTCTTTCTGTTCCATATCTGGGTCTGAAACCTAATTGAAAGAAGTCCAAACACTTTGTTTCATCCAAGATCCTATGCGGTTGCTATGCTATCTTCTCAATGACCTTGCCTAAAAAGGAAAGCTGATAGATTGTATGTAAATTGTGCAGAATGGAGGCATCCAGTGTTGGCTTCTTGAGAAGAGGGCACACCAGTGCCTGTTTAAAAGGATCCAGAAACAACTCCTATATTAAGAATGAATTCACTTTACTTGGATCCATCTTGGGTGACTAGCCAGGAAGGATATGGCTCTTTGAGTGTTTTGAGTCACCTACCCCTGACCTAGTCCAAACTTGCCTACTATTTTGCAACTTCTTCTTGGCCTACTTTTACAATGAAATTGCCCATAATATACAAAAGATCATTTTTTGTTATTTGCTCGAGAGCACTTGGAGCTCACTGTAAAAAAGTTCAATTTCATAATCATTTGATTTGACAGTTGGAGCTTAGATTTCTGGTACGGTAATGTTGAGTGGCTTGCCTCAAATTTGGATAGATATATGTGATCATTGTAGGCTCTGTGATTCTCAACACATTTAGCCAATTGTTTGCTTACATAGAATACAACTTATTTTCATCTGATAATATCATTTCCAGAAAAGCAGGAGCATACAGAGAGAAGCTCAAATCATCAATATCCAGACAACATCCTTTTTATGGCCTACAACCAGTTCATCAGAGTATAAATTCCAGGAAAAGCTTCCTTAGGTCAATGGAAGATTTTGAAGAATTTGAAAGCAGAGTGGATTTAGGCTACAAAGAACCAACCAAAGAATGGAATAAACAGAGGAGCTGGCACATGGGTCTGCTGAAAGCTGGGAAGTATGGAAATCATTGAATAGACTGGACAAGGGTACAACAAGATTCAAAGACATTCTGAACAAATGGGGTTGTTGTTGTTGTTGTTGTTATTGTTGTTATTATTATTATGTTGGAAGGGACCTTGGAGGTCATCTAGCCCAACCCCCTGCTCAGGCAGGAAACCCTATACCAGTGATGGCAAACCTTTTAGAGACCGGGTGCCCAAACTGCAACCCCAAACCCACTTATGTATCGATGGGTGCGGCCCACTCGGCAGGCGCAGCTACAGTGGGCTTGGCAGACTGGGTGGGCATGGCCACTGGATGGGTGTGGCTACAGTAGTCATGGCAGATTGGGTGGGCATGGCAGGGGTGGGCATGGCCACCTCGATGTTGCTTATGGGGAGGAACACCTGTGGGAGCCAGGCAGGATTGGGAGAGATCCAGGGGGTCTCTGATGGGTGGGATGGTGGACTCCCCAATGGCAGCTCCAGGCTGGCTGGCCTTAGGCCAGTGATGGCGAATGTTTAGAGACCACGTGTGCTGGGGCAATGGCGCGGGCCCACAGAGAGGGCTGTGTGTGCCGCCTCTGGCATGCATGCAATAGGTTTGCCACCACTGCCATATACCAGTGTTGGAGCATTCACAGCTTCTGGAGGCAGGTTGTTCCACTGATTAATTGTTCTAACTGCCAGAAAATTTCTCCTTATTTCTAGATTGCTTCTCTCTTTGCTTAGTTTCCATCCATTGCTTCTTGTACTGCCTTCAGGTGCTTTGGAAAATAGCTTGATTCCCTCTTCTATGTGGCAGCCCCTGAGATATTGGAACACTGCTATCATGTCATCCCTCATCCTTCTCTTCATTAAACTAGACATACCCAATTCCAACAACCGTTCCTTATATGTTTTAGCCTCCAGTCCCCTAATCTTCTTTGTTGCTCTTCTCTGCACTCTTTCTAGAGTCTCAACATCTTTTTTACATCGTGGTGACCAAAACTGGATGCAGTATTCCAAGTGTGGCTTTACCAAGGCACTGTAAAGTGGTATTAACACTTCACGTGATCTTGATTCTATCCCTCTGTTAATGCAGCCCAGCACTGTGATGGCTTTTTTGACAGCTGCAGCACACTGCTGGCTCATATTTAAGTGATTGTCCATTAGGACTCCAAGATCCTTCTCACAGTTTAATTTGTACATATTTTAATCATATATTTTATATTTTAAATGTTATGTCATATAGTAAACCTTATTTTAATTGTGATGCTTCTGACACAAATAAACAAATTTCCAGAAAAATAAATCATAAATTCATCTGATTTGAAATGACCACTGCTTGTCTAGTATAACTCACTGATGCCAAGGTTGTCTATGTTCAGTCTAATCATTTATCTTTTTATAATTTCAAGTTTCCCAAGGGACATGCCTCTAATTTTCATTTTCCAATTTGATATAACTTTGTACAGCATAGGCATTCTCTTTTGTCATGGGTACCATCAATTGTTGGACTTCAAGGAAGGCTTTCCTCCAACAATGTCATATAATCCTTGACTACTAAAACCCTTGCTCTTCTCCAATAGGTTTCAGGCTACCATCAAGCCTGGAGGCTCCACTATTGGTATCCATATCACATTGCTGCTCAATAACATTGAATCTAACAATAGTAAACTATTATAACTACAGTAAAGTAACTTGTTAATGATAACTGCTACTTTAGTCATCAGCTCAACAAAAAGCTTCTATAATGCACTCCAGCAGGAAGCAAAGTCCTATTCTAACCTAACAATGATCTGTATATACATCATACTACTTAGGTGCTTAGAAATATTGCTATATTCAGACACATTTCACTTATTGTGAAATCATTTATATAAAGCCTTCATGTCAAAATCTGTCATACAAGGATTAACAGCATTTCATCATCTCTCTCACTTTCTCTTAGAATTAACATAAAATATATGGTGAGCTACCTGGTTAATTCAGAGTTCTAAAATAGTGTCTCTACAAATATACTGCTCACAAAAATAAAGGGAACGCAAACTCCTTCAGTTCCATGTTAAAATGTTCCCTTTATTTTTTTGAGCAGTATATATTGTATATGTATGATCTGGTTGCTTTAGTTGATTAGCAGGGGGGAAGTTAAATTACTATGCTAATCCATCTATTCTTAGTCTGCTTCCGTAGTATGGATTATGCTTATACTGAGAAGTCTTGATTAGCTCAAGCTTTGATGTGTTAAAACCTTTAGCTCCTTTCCAAAGAATCATTCAACTCCAGAGACATTCCTAACATGTAGACGCTGATTTGATCATTCATTTGCCTCTACCATATACTATTTTTATTTTAATAATTTACATTTCAAAATGATTATTCATTTTTATATGTATATCAGTAAGTTGCCAAAACCTGGTTTAAATGAGCAAATATGGGTGTGGTTTGTTATTAAAAAAAACAGATTTTGTAAAGTAACATCTTCCCAAAAAGGAATCTATTTAATTGGGTTCTTAGAATGATCAAAACATTGATTTGATATTCTAAAATATCTTACTAGAATAATATTTTCAAAGCACTCATTTATAGTTGTAAATATAATTATTCTCAAGCCTCTGTGAGAGAACTTCCAATAGAAACAGAATTTTCATCTTATTAATAAAAATGAAAGAACAATGGAATAGTATAAATATTTGTAAAAATTATGTAAGCCATTTGAACTGATAACTTTACACAAACTGACAGTGTTTAATTTTAAATAAAGTTTAGACTAATTCTTTTTGTACAGCCACATTTCAAAAGTGGGGTAAGACCAGGGCCCATTGGGAGAGGGAGGAAAAGTTAGGGATTATTAAAAAGGTGAAATAGGAATATGTAAACCCACTTTGATAACAAATTCCAGAATAAAATCTGGAAGCTTTTTTTTTAAAGTAAGGAGCCTTATGTTTTGTTTTGTTTTGTTTTTAGTTCCAGTACATATTTTAGGAACCATATCAAAACAGATAATTTGCATATTTTAGGGTTCAGAACCTTTTCAAGTGCAACACACATTTTGCAAGATGTCATGGAAATTACATTTTTCCCCAGACAGAGAAATAAAAATGTATTGAAAAAAATGACTGAAAATTAGCTAGTCTTGTGGGAAGATTCTAATATTTTTAAAATATTGAAATACGTATTTTTGGAAAGCCCAAAGGTGCTTTTTCATAAGGCAACTGGACTTTCTTGTTTTTTCTTTGAAGACATTTCGCTTCTCATCCAAGAAGTTTCTTATTTTGGAAAGATTAGCAAGCACAGGCATTATGTGTATAATAATATTCATAGCCTCTACTTTGCACACTCCTTTTTATAGTCATACATTCCTAAGAATGTGGATTTTTAATTTATAATTACCAGGTCAGCTCTTTCATTAGAAGACAGCAAAAAATGTAGCAGAAATATCATATTACGCATGCTGCTTGTGCTAATGCTCCCTACTCCAAGATATACTTTTTCAGTTGCAATGCAAGATATTGTCTTGTCATGTGAAAAAGTAAATATACCCTCTTTGAATTCTATGGTTTTATGTATTTTTACACAGTAAAAATCATCTGGTCCATAGCAGTTCCTAAAAGTAGGTAAATACAACTTCAGATGAACAATAGCACATGACATATTTCACCATATCATCATTTATTTTACAAAAAGCCAAAACAGAGAAGCCATGTGTGAAAACCAAGTACACACTTACTATTTCCATAAGTATGAAAAGGCTAAGCAGCTAGGTGCTGTTCTTGGTTAACTGATCATCAGCAAATGCGACTACCTCTGTAAAAGCCAATGTATTAGGAGTTTGCTGGTCTCCAGCATTGAGATGTGTGTTAACACAATGTCAAAAAGTAGACATCAGCAATGATCTTGGAGAATCAACTGTTGCTGCCCATCAGTCTGGGGAAGGTTATAAGGCCATTTCCTAACAATTTAAAGTCCATCAGTCCACCAGATGGATTTGTAGCTGGCTGGCAAACCGTACTCAAAAACCGTACTCAACAGCACTACATCCACATGGAGAGAAGTAAGCAGTGGGGTACCACAAGGTTCCATCTTAGGCCCAGTACTCTTCAATATCTTCATCAATGACTTAGATGAGAGAATTGAAAGGGAACTGCAAATGACAACAAACTGACAGAAGTAGCCAACACCCCAGAAGACAAACTCAGGATCCAAAAAGATCTTGACAAACTTGAACAATGGGCCCTATCCAACAAAATGAGTTTCAATGTGGAGAAAAGCAAAGTTTTACATTTAAGCAGGAAAAATCAAAGGTACAAGTACAGCTTGGGCGAGACCTGGCTTAAAACAGTAACTGTGAGAGGGACCTTGGAGTCCTAGTGGATGATCACTTAACCATGAGCCAGAAGTGTGCAGCAGCAGCCAAAAAAGCTAATACAATCCTGGGTTGTATAAACAGGCATAGAATCAAGATCATGTGATGTATTAGTACTGCTTTATAAAACCCTAGTAAAACCACACCTAGAATACTGCAGCCAATTTTGGTCACCATATCACAAAAAAGATAGTGAGAGTTTTCGAAAAAATTCCGAGAAGAGCAACTAAGATAATTAAAGGCCTGGAGGCTAAAACATACGAAGAATGGCTGCAGGACTTGGATTTGGCTAGTCTAAAGAAAAGACAGAAAACAATTAGAAGAAAATAAGTAGAAGAAAAATTTGACTGGCAAAAGAAAAGTGGTTTACAAAGAGATGCAAGGAAATAGAAGAGACAGAACGTATACATGATAATTTCAATTTACACAAAAAAGTGAAAGAAGCAGCAGGCCTCTACAAAAAGAAAATCAACAACTTAGTTGACAAAGAGGGGAAAATTATCTTAGATGAGGATGAAAAACTAAAAAGGAGGACACTAGGGATGATATAGATATGGGAAGTATAACAACTGGACCAAATATCACTATGGAAGAGGTTGAACATGCAATAAAAATAGCAAAAATGAGAAAAGCCACAGGACCTGATGATATCCCAGTAGAAATTTTAAAATTGCTGGAAGACAATGGGAAGAATTTTTTACTGCAGCTCTTCAATCAGATATATGAAACAGGAAAGATACCAAATGATTGGCTAAAATCAACCTTTGTGACAATCCCCCAAAAAATAAATGCAAAGAAGTGTACTGAATACAGAACAATAAGCTTAACGAGTCATGTTCTGAAAATATTCCTGAGAATAATTCACACAAGAATATACAACAAAATTGAAGAGCATCTAGGTAACACACAATTTGGTTTCAGAAACAATCTTGGTACACGAGATGTGCTGTTCAGCATTCAGGTTCTTGTATAGCGTTGTAGAAATGTCAATCATAGTGTTTACATGTGCTTCATTGATTTCGAAAAAGCTTTTGATAAAATAAGACACAGCAAACTATTAGAAATCCTGAAACAAGGGGGACTAGATGACAAAGACATCCAAATAATAAAGAATCTGTATTGGCATCAGGTAGCAAATGTGAGACTAGGCCAAAAATACTCAGCTGATGCAGAAATAAGAAGAGGGGTCAGAC
>NW_015386652.1:627053-629672 GCF_001527695.2 Protobothrops mucrosquamatus | reverse complement strand
CAGGCTTGTCAGATGCTATATTTTTTCTATCCTGCTCTATGGAGTAGAGAGTTGGTCTCTGACAGAAGGCCACCTGAAGAGACTAGAAGCATTTGAAATGTGGATTTACAGGCGGCTGTTACGTATAAGCTGGGTTGACAAGATCAGAAATGAGGAGGTGATAAGCCGCCTGGGAAAGCCAAGGGAAATCATCAAAACATTAAAAAATGAAAATTAGAATATTTCGGACATGTGATGCGACACCCAAAAAAATACGGCATACTCCATTTAATCCTCCAGGGAAAGATTGAAGGCAAACGAGGTCCAGGTAGAAGAAGAACATCGTGGCTTCAAAATCTAAGGGACTGGTTTGGACAAAACTCAGCAGCACTTTTTCGTGCTGTTGCTGATAAAAACATGATCGCCAACATGATCGCCAACATCCGATAACGGATATGGCACAAGAAGAAGAAGAAGAAAGAAAAGAAGAAATAGGGGAGACATGATAGCAGTATTCCACTATTTGAAGAGCTGCCACCAAGAAGAAGGGGTCATGCTATTCATCAAAGAATCCAAGGGCAGGACAAGAAACAATGGTTGGAAACTGATCAAAGAGAGAAGCAACCTGGAATTAAGGAGAAACTTCCTGACAGTGAGGACAATTAACCAGTGGAACAGCTTGCCTCCAGAAATCGTAGGCATTCCATCACTGGAGATTTTTAAAAAGAGGATAGACAGTCACTTGTCCTCCTGCTTGAGCAGGGGGCTGGACTAGAAGACCTCCAAAGACCCTTCCAATTCTATTCTATTCTATTCTATTCTATTCTATTCTATTCTATTCTATTCTATTCTATTCTATTCTACAGTGAGGAAGATTACTCACAACTAGAAAACATTCAAGACAGTTGCCCATCTTGCCAGGAGTGGACGCCCCAGCAAATTCACCCCAAGGTCAGACTATAATGCTCAGAGAGATTGCAAAAATCCAAGAGTTACATCTCTGACTCTTCAGGTCTCATTTAATATGTTAGCAATACAATTAGAAAAAGACTGAACAAGTATGGTTTGTTTTGAAGTGTTGCCAGGAGAAAGCCTCTTATCTCTAAAAAGAACATGGCAGCATGGCTTAGGATTGCAAAATTGCATCTGAACAAATCACAAGACTTCTGGAACACTTTCTTTTGGACAGATGAGACCAAAGTGGAGATATTTGGTCATAATGCACAGTGCCACATTTGGCAAAAACCAAATACAGCACATCAGCACAAACACTTCATAGCAATCATTAAGCATGGTGGTGGCTGGTTGATGATTTGGGCTTGTTTTGCAGCCACAGCATCTGGGTGCCTTGCAAGTCATTGAGTCGACCATGAACTCTGAATACCAAAGTATTCTACAGTCAGATGTGAGCCCATCTGTCCAACAGCTAAAACTTAACAGACTGATCCCAAGCATACCAGCAAATCTACAACAGAATGGCTGAAAAAGAAAAGAATCAAGGTATTGCGATGGCCCAGTCAAAGTACAGACCTCAATTGGATTGAAATGCTGTGGCGGGACCTTAAGAGAGCTGTGCATAAACAAATGCCCACAAACGTCAATGAACTGAGACAATGTTATAAATAAGAGTGGGCCAAAATTCCTCAACAACAATATGAGAGACTGATAAAAGTCATACAGAAAACAATTACTTCAAATTATTGTTGTTAAAGCCCATAGGGCAGTGATGGCAAACCTTTAAGAGACTGAGTGCCCAAACTGCAACCCAAAACCCACTTATACATCGTCAAGTGCTGGGTGGATGTGGCCCATTGGCTGGGTGTGGCCAATTGGGTGGGCGTGGTCAATTGGGTGGGCATGGCTGCGGTGGTAATGGCAGACTGGGTGGGACTAAAAAGTTCAATCAATCAATTCCAACTTTGCAAGATCTTTTTTTTTCCCGTGAGAAATTGAAATTGACTGATTGAACCTTTTTTTTTTGCACATGGCGGTGGAGCCTAAAGCGAAAAGGTTTTATAAAACCCAGCTGAAGGCCTAGGACTGGGGCAACAGCATACGTGCCCACAGAGAGGGCTCTGAGTGCCGCCTCTGGCTCCCGTGCCATAGGTTCGCCACCACTGCCATAGGGTGTCCTTACTTTTTCACACATGGCTTCTCCATTTTGGCTTTCTTTTTGTAAAATAAATGATGATATGGTATAATATATCATGTGTTGTTGTTCATCTAAGGTTGCATTTACCTACTTTTAAGGACTGCTAAGGACCAAATGATTTTTACTATGTCCTGATACCACAGAACTCAAAGAGGTTGTACTTACTTTTTCACATGATTGCATGGGAATGGAAATGAATGTAGTTCTGCTCTGGGTAATGAAATGTCCGCAAGAAAATAATCAAGCTCAGAAAGCACCAAGGACCCCTCAGTCTTGCTTTCCCTGGAAAAGGGAAAATATATTAGACTGGATTCTTTATTACAGGGGTCCCCAACCCCTGGACTGTGGAATTAAATTATTAAATATTACAATTATTAAATTATCAAATTATATTAAATTATCAAATACTCAGGGCTTTTTTTCAGCCGGAACGCGGCGGAACCGCGTTCCGGCACCTTTTTCCGGGCCGGCCGCACCGGAAATAGCCC
>NW_015386652.1:622381-626036 GCF_001527695.2 Protobothrops mucrosquamatus | reverse complement strand
GACTTACGACCGGTTTAGTCCTCGACTTACGACCGGTTGGGGTCGCGGCATTAAAAAGGTTGAGAACCACTGGTCTATATGATTTTGCATATAAATGTATTTTTGGTACATTCTAGGATTTGTTGAGTTGTATTACTTTGACAGTGACTCCTTTTATTGTGTTAACAATTGTGTAAGTAATCCTCAACTTACAACCATTCCTCAACTTACAACCATTCGTCAAACTCACGTCACATGATGTCGTGCGACATATTGTGACTTTTTCCCCATTGCTGGCAATGGGGTGGGCACGGTTTTGGCGTGACACATCCGGCCTGTGGGCCGGCAGTTTGACATGTCTGGTTTAGAGACTGTTTGAACCTACGACATTGAAAAAAAATGGCTTATGACCATTTATGTCTGTTACAGCATCCTCATAGTCATGTGATCAAAATTCAGACACTGACAATTTCAAAGCCATTTAAATCTTGCTTTTGATTTAAGTTTTCAGTTATTTAATACTAGGCTGTAGCAGAAAAAAAAATCTAGTTCTACATTCCAAGGTTCAAAGGCATCTGCAGGTTGGAAGGGGAAGGTACAAAATTGGCAAGATGGAAGTTGGAGTATCGCAATGCAAGCTCCTCCATTTTTTATTTTGTGTGAGACTGAAGCATGTACAAAATGGTGGGCCTGTATCTCCATGATGTGTCTGTCATTTTGCTGATTTTGACACACCTCATGGACACTGCTGCTCAGGAGTTTTTTTACACAGCAAAGGATATCAAAAACACCAGCTGGGGTTGTGACCTGATATTGAACCACTGAGTGAAATATGGTATGGCATAAGAATTTATAATCTTTATTCCAGTTAAGTGAGAAATTGGCTCCAGGTTTCTGCCAGCTACATGACTATAACTGAATTAGAGGCTGAATCCAACTGAGTGAAATGTGCATGCAGGTAGTCTCATCTAACAATGCTAATTGGGACCAGAAACTCCGTTGTTAAATGACACTCATAAATTGAAAAACTAGGTGATTGCCCCACTTAAGGACAACATGGGGGAGGATTTTACATGTCTTTGACTTGTGACTTCCAGCCTACTTCCCTATTGACTTTGCTTGTCAGAAGGTTGCCAATCATAATGATTGCAGAGACATTGTGGCAACTATAAGCAGAAGGACCTGTTAAAAATACCATTTATGCTGTGCCATCAGAAGTTAGAACAGTTAGAACAGTTGCTTAACTAGCGGAAATTAAACAAGGACCACCAGTACAGAAAAAAAATCAAGGACAAATAAAAAGGAAATTAGTATTTTTCCCCTCTGTTTTCTGCCAATACATCTCCTTTTAGATATGTTTAAAATAAATATATCTCCTTTCAGAAGCCCTTAGGAAAAGATGGAATGTCATCAACTTATTTTTTGTCTCATGAGAATTTTGTAACAGTTTATAAATGAGGGTGTCTCTTTGGAAAACACATGACAAGCTTTTTAAAAAAAAACTCAGTGGTAATAAGAAACATGAGATGCTTCCTCTAATTTTCCTTTCTGCACTATGATTGTCACATCATATCCATACATAAAAGTATCTTTAATGGTCCATTCAATCAGATAAATGTAATTGTTATATATAATTAGCAGCTGGATCCCCAGCTAATTTTATCTTACATGTACAAGGAGTCCTTAACTTACGACCAGTTGCTTAGTGACTATTTGAAGTTATGACAGACTTCCTGAGGGCTACAAGGCCATATAAAAGTGATGATACTAAGTACACTGTCATCAGATGCATAGCAATCAAAATGTTTTGTTATTAATAAAAAGGTTTTAGATTTTCAATTTACTACCAACATTGGAGATCTGTATTGAAAAAACCTGGGGTGCAATGGCTCAAATGGATCAAAACAATTTTCTGAAAGATTTGCTTTAGTAAATATATCTATTATTAAATAAGTTTAGATTAAACTTATTAAATAAGTTTAGATTAGTAAAGTTTAGAATAAATATGTAGATCTTCTGGTTTTCAAGTAATGAAATCAGGAGGCAATCCATTTGGAGTATAGGAGTTTAGGCAGAAAAAACAATATTTTCTAAATCATGACATAATCATGTCAAATCCATTTTTGATTTTAAGCCACACACATTGACTGTTACAGAAATACAAAATGCATTGAATATAATCTTTATATTTTTTCAAAGTGAACTTTAGCATGGTGCAAAAATGCAGATGCTTCCGAGTTTGAGCAAACTATATTTATTACTCCATTTCAAAACCATTTAAAATTAAATGAAGAGAAAAACTGACCCCTACACACAAAGACTGTGATCCTATGCTGTTATTGTTACTGGAATATTTTAAAGATATTACTCTGTAACAACAGTTTAGTAAATGCAAGTCTGCAGTGTGAGCAGTTTTGATAAACAGCCTCTGTGGGCCACACAACAGGGATAATGTATCCTTAAGTACTTCCAACGAGCTGCCATTCTGCACAGCCAATTACTTCTGTATGTCTGTCACTCAAAGGAAAAATGACTGAACCCATTAGATCAAACCTTTGTCACTGTTCCTAATGCACTCTTAGGCCTCATTAATCTGAGGGAGCAGCAACACAGCCGCCGGTGCCTCATTGCCTCCTTCACAACAGGACCATGTGAAGCCTCTCATCTCTCCCCCAAGTGCACCACGTTAATCAAGCTCTGCTTATTACCCCAGTCCCTGTCACGATGGAGAGCACTCTCTCTTAAATGCTCTCATTATGGCAAATCTTTAGAGCTGGCTGAGTGGAAAAAAGAGAACAAGAACAGAAGAGGAAAATGTAAGTCTGATCGCATTAATATTCATGACAATAATTAGTATTCTAGGTCACTGAATATTCATGCTATTAGTTTGGATTTTATGGGTTTGCTGGATGTCCTGATTGCTGGAGTGTGGAGATAAACAGCATGGCAGGAAGGTTAGATATCCATGGTAGTTCAGTATTGAAAATAGGTTTGTGAGCACCCCTCCCATTTTTTGGAGGAGGCCAAACCAGTGTTTTAAACCTTCCTGATGGCTTTAATATTTGAAAAATCACTAGAGAGATGGAGAAATGAAAATGCTCAATTTTCCTAAAGGTTTTACAACAGACTGGTTGCTATTACAAAATATAACTATGAGAGCCTAATATAATAACTTCAGAAGAATAGGATAAATCACTATCTTTGATACAGGGCAAATCTAGAAATGAGATACACAAACCAAACTATAATAGAAAGTGAGTGGGCTGATTCAAGATTATTGCTGGTACTAGTGGTGGACTATCTCAATGTTCAGGAAAGTTATGCTTGCCTTGTTTGAAATTGTGACATTCACTAAACATAAAGGGTATATACTGTCATGCTCTCAATCTTAGACACATTTAAGTTATCACTATAGAGATATTTTAGGCCTCATAATTATTATTTTATAAGCTTAGGGATTTTAGAGGACTTCCTGTCTTGTTGTGGTTGTTGTGACCTGTGTATGCCTTACCCTGAGCTCCCAGAAGAAAGGAAAGATAAAATGTAATTTTAAAAAGCAGTAGTAAAAAGCAGTTAGAATAACAGGAGCATTCACAGCAAGCAAAGGTTTCATCATAATGGAGGTATGTGCATTGTGATAAGCAACATGGGCCCTGTCCGTTATCTTTTTTTTTTT
>NW_015386652.1:612273-621004 GCF_001527695.2 Protobothrops mucrosquamatus | reverse complement strand
CATGTTTATTAGATCCGTGTCCCTCCTGGCTGGTACTGGCAGCTCGGGAGGGTACACGAGCCTGGTTCCGGGGAATTATTAACGCTTCTTTGCAGGAGGGTGTCTTCCCTACGGCCTTAAAGGAGGCCGTTGTGAGGCCCCTCCTCAAGAAGCCTTCCCTGGACCCAGATGAGTTGGCCAACTATCGCCCGGTCTCCAATCCTTCATTCTTCCAGTATTGTGCAAATATTATTCTCGCTGCTGTAGTGATATGTAAAATTAAATATAATTTCTGCTTATTAGTCTTTTCAGGCATAATGCCTAGTAAAAAAAGTTCAGGTTTAAAATCCACTTGTTCACCTAATATTTTTTCTAACCACATATGTATATTTTTCCAATAGGCCTTTGCCTTATTACATGTCCACCAAATGTGGTAATACATGCCTATGTTATGTTTACATTTCCAACATCTATCTGACATATTTTTAAACATTTTTGCTAATCTTGCTGGTGGAAGGTGCCATCTATAAAACATTTTATACAGATTTTCTTTGTATGAAGTTGACATTGTTAATTTATAGTTTCTCTCCCATAACATTTGCCATTTTTCTAGTTCTATATTATAACCAAAATTTTTTTGCCCATCTTATCATTGTTTCTTTCCCTTGTTCACTTTCCATATCTAAAATTAACAAAAAGTTATACATTTTCTTAATTAATTTCTCGTCCGAGGTTAACAAAATCTTATCAAACACAGTTTGATCCTTGTAAAATCCATACATTTTTACATCTTTTTCATATCTACTTTGTACCTGTAGATGTGCCCACCAGGACAGGTTAATTCCCTGAATTTCCAATTCTTGTTTATATTTTAATTTCCCATCAATATCTAAAATATCTTTATATGTCCATATTTTTTTCAAAGTCTACCAGGTTCGGATGTATAAATGCCTCCATCGTTGATAACCACCCTGGAATTTTTGAATATATTTTAGCTTTAATTTTTTCCCATACTGTTAACAAGGCATTTCTTATAAAATGATTTTGAAAGTACTTATGGGCTCTGTTTTTCCCGTACCATAAGAAAGCATGCCACCCCAATTGTAAATCATGTCCCTCTAAATACAGTAACCTTTTATTTCTGAGTGTTATCCACTCTTTCACCCATGTTAACACAGATGCTTGATAATACAACGTCCATTCCGGCAACCCAAAACCTCCATTTTCCTTAGCATCTTGTAATGTTTTCATCTTAATTCTACTTTTTTCCCCTGCCAAATAAAGTTCAAAACCAATGAATTTAAATCTTGAAAGAATTTTCTCTCAAGTTTTATCAGAATCGTTTGAAATAGAAATAAAATCTTCGGCAACACATTCATTTTTACTGTGGCAATTCTTCCTAATATTGACAGCTGGAGATTTCTCCATCTTTCCAAGTCTAGTTTTATTTGCTTCAATAATTTTATATAATTGTCTTCTTTTATTGACAAACACTTAGCTGAAAGATGAATACCTAAATATTTAACTTTTTTCACTATTTGTACCTCTGTTTTCTCTAGTAATTGCCTTTTTTGTTTATCTGTGAGGTTCTTTACTATTACTTTAGTTTTTTCTTTATTTATTTTTAGTCCTGCCATTTCTCCATATTCTTCTATCTTTCCCCATAATTTAGGAATCATCTCTAAAGTTTCTTCCAAGATAAACACTAGATCATCAGCAAATGCTTGTAACTTATATGTTTCATCTTTTATTTTCAATCCTTTAATTTCTGTATCCTGTCTTATCTTTCTATTTAGAACTTCTAAAGTAAAGATAAATAATAATGGAGATAATGGACACCCTTGTCTTGTGCCTTTTCTTATCTCAAAGTTCTCAGTATAATCTCCATTCACTATCACTTTTGCTGTCTGCTTACTATATATTGTTTTTATCATATTTATAAAGTTCTTTCCAAAATCCATTATTTGTAATTGTTGAACCATATATTGCCAGGAAACATTATCAAACGCTTTTGGGGCGTCTAAAAACACTAATGCTAATTGTTTCCCTGGGTGTAATTCGTAATATTCTAATAAGTCCATTATCACCCTTAAATTATTTTTAATTTGTCTCTTCAGTAAAAAGCCGTTTTGACCTGGATGTATAAACTCAACTAAGTATCTTTTCAGTCTCTCTGCCATTATTGAAGTAAAAATTTTGTAATCCACATTGAGCAATGAAATTGGTCTATAGTTCTTAATATACATCAAGTCTGAATCTTCTTTTGGTATCAAAGTAATATTGGCTTCTATCCATGTATTTGGAAGTCTGGCCTCTAGCAATAATCCATTACAAACATCTTTCAGCGGTTCGCTTAATATATCTTGTAGATTTTTATAAAGTTCCGCCGGTAGCCCGTCAGGGCCTGATGTTTTCCTGTTCTTTTGTCGTTTTATAGCCTCTAATATCTCCATCATTGTTATTCTTTCTTCTAACATAGTTTTGAATGTCTCTGGAATCTTTGGCAATTTACTTTCTTCTAAATATTGAGCAATTCTCTCTTTTGCAGCCTCCTCTTTGCCATACAATTCCTTATAATATTTCTTGATTATCTTTTTTATTTCTTCCTTTTTAAATTGTAAACAACCTTTCTCATCTGCTAAATTATGTATTATTTTCTTCTCTTTCTGTTTTTTGAGCTTATAAGCTAGCCATCTTCCTGGCTTGTTGGCATTTTTGAAGACATTTTGTTTTGCTCTCTTTATTTGTTCTGCCAATTTTTCTGAGTCCAACAAATTCAGCTTATGTTTTATTATTTCCATTTCTCTTTTCAAAGTCTTTTCCTGTGGGTTTTGTTGTAATTCTGTCTCTAACTTTCTAAATTCTTCTTTTAATAATAAATATTGCTGTCTTCTCTGTTTGTTTTTCTTTGCCATATACGTTATAGCTATGCCTCTAAAATACACTTTAGCTGTATCCCATACGTTTTGTAATGATGTGTCTTCTTCTTTATTTATTTATTTTTTTTAAATTCAATTTCTCTTTTGACCAAGTCTATGAATTCTTTATCTTTTAGTATAGATTGATTTAAAATCCATCTTGGTTTTTTTTGTATTCCTTTCCATGTCGCTTTTAAAGGGTTATGATCTGCCCATGTGCCTATTTCTATCTCAATTTCCTGTATATCCATCTTTAATTCAGGAGTCATCCAAATCATGTCAATTCTTGACCAAGATTTATGACTATTTGAATAAAAGGTATATTGTCGATTTTGAGGATTCATTTCTCTCCAGACATCTTGAAATCCAATTTCTTCTGCCATATCAAAGAATGTCTTGGGTAATCTTCTTCTTACAGGTTTTCCTGTTTTGCTACTTTTGTAATCCATTGTTCCATCTACTATCGCATTAAAGTCTCCTATTAAACAAATATTTTGGTATTCCATTTCTATTAATTTCCTGTGTAGTCTTTGATAAAATTGTTCTTGACTATCATTTGGAGCATAAATTGCCACTAACAATATTTGTTTTTGATGCAAATATATTTCAACCATTACAATTCTTCCTTCTTCATCTGAATATATTAATTTAGAGTCTATTGTCTCTTTAACGTATATCGCCACCCCTCGTTTCTTTTGTTGTGCTGATGTATAATAAAGCTTCCCCATTTTGGGGTATTCCAAAAATTTGTAATGTTGTTTTTTTATGTGTGTCTCTTGTAAACAGATTATATCTATATTTAATTTCTGAAGTTTCCTAAAAATTTTATTTCTTTTTATTGGGGAATTTAGTCCATTTACGTTTACCAAAAAAATCTCATTTTTTTTCTCCATTTCCTCTTTCATTACTTATATTTTGGCCTAGTTGATCTTGTAGTCCTTTGTTCTCTGGCAGTTCCTTCTCCTTCACCTATTTGTTCACTTTTCTCCTGCTGCTGTTCTGCTTGTGCCGTTGCTCCTTGGGCCGTCTCTACTGCAGTACACTTGATCTCTAACAATGTCCGTTATCTTTTTGTCAGCAACAAAAAACACAAATATAAAAGGTGCGAAGTTTGTAGCATTACAATACAATTTTTGGCATTTGAATCTCCTGTCCTCTCTGGAAACCATAACTTTGATTTCCTACTAAGATGTGGTTTCCAGAGAGGACAGCTATTATTAGAAGCCAGACCAAATCCAGGTAGTCCTAAAATCTAAATATTATATCTATATATTATTTTAATATAATATTTTGAATTTTAAAGAATTTATATTCTTTAAAAAACAAGCTGCTCCTTGACATAAACTAGCAAGTATAATCACCTACTTTATCTTTTTGGATTAAAGTTAAATTTGTTAGCTCACTGGTGATGTATTATGGCCCTCCAGCACTTACTCAGAATTGTTAAAGATTTTCTTGTCTTCAATGAAAATACAAATTGAGCATAACAGCAATGTGAGGCACCAGCAATTTTTAATGCAGTTTCTTGTAGATGTTAAATAATATTCAGTCCTTACAGGTAATGAAAACTGGCCAGACTATCACTGCAATACTAGAAAGTAAACATATTAGGACTTTATCTAACTATATATTCTTTACCTTCCAAATAGAGCTTGATAACTTTTAGGATAGTTATAGAACTGTTATGCAAGAGCATGCATGAAAAAAGCACTTATATTGGTAATACATTTTTGTCATACTTCCAATGGTAATTTGAAAGATTAGTGGATATTACTCTAACACAAATAAAATACTTTCTTTTTTTCAAACCTTTCTAAATGATCAGTTCAATCTGGATCTATATTTCAGTTTTTATGTGAGGTCTAAATCTGTACCATATGTAAAAACTGAAATCAGGCAAGAAGGATAGAAATTTTGAATCCATGTTCAAATGTTCTCATATAGCAGTGATTCTCAACCTGTGGGTCGGGACCCCATTTGGGGTCGATCGACCATTTCACAGGGGTCGCCAAGCAAGGCTGTCCGCCATTTTTTTTGTCCGCCAATTTTTGTCCGCCATTTTTTTCCCCTTTTCCGGCGGGTGCCTTACCTCCCTTGGGCTGGGCCAGCTGGTGGTCGGCCTGCTCCGTCTCTGCCGCTTGCCAGCTACGCCTCGGCCGACGCAGGGGGCGGAACCATGCATGCGCGGCGCTCCCGGAGAGGGAAAGTCCTCGACTTATGACTGGTTGGGTAGTCCTCGACTTACGACCGGTTTAGTCCTCAACTTACGACCAGCTTAGTCCTCGACTTACGACCGGTTGGGGTCACGGCATTAAAAAGGTTGAGAACCACTGTCATATAGTGTGGTTTTAACTTTGTTCCTTCTACTGGATATAATTACTTGAAAAACTTTCAGGAAAGGTTACTTGAACATTTGGATATGAATGCACAAAATAAACCCAAATTTCTAGATCCACACACTATCTTGAATCATAAACTAACCACACAAATGGGGCTCATATGACATACTACAATATAGATGGCTGAGTATGCTTCAGTATGTCATGTGAATTGGAAGAGGGTCACATGACAAATTATATGGCCCTTGGCCAAAAACTAACAATCGAAAAATAATACAGAATGGGATAATAGAAGCATGTTGAGAGAAGAGTAGGAAAGGTGGAAAAAAATCTTCCATGTTGCAAACAATAAGAATTATTTCTATGGTGACTGCTAGGAATAGTGGGAGTTTTAGTCTAGATTAGGAAAGACTAGTTGAGTGATTCAGAAACAATACAAAATGGTAAGTATCCAGCATTGCATACATAGCATCAACATGGCTCTGGACATCTCCTATATGAATAACTCTGCTGGATCCAGCCAAGTCCAATCTTACACCAACTTTGTAAGATAGACATACCGTGTTTCCCTGAAAGTAAGACTTACCCCAAAAATAAGCCCTAGATGACAACTTTCCTTACCGGAACCTTGAGCAAAGAAGAATACGAAGACAATTCCACTCAGGCAGCAACGGTTGATTTTGGGAGGTGGGCCTAATATAAGCCCTACCCCAAAAATAAGGCCTAGTTTTGGGGTAAGGCACATGCCTAAAAATCAAGCTTGGGTGGGGATGCGGAGCTACCCCACGTACCCTGCACCTACTTACTGTTGCAGCCAGGCCTCCCATCAATTGACACCTGCCTCACCTCATCAGCCCACTTCTTCTGCGGTGCCCCCCAACCGCATTTCACCATCAGAGGCCTTTCGGAAAGGCCTCTGACAGCAAAATGCAGGTTGGAGCTCCGTTCTCAGCATTTCCTTCGGCCACAGAAGAAGTGGGCCAGTTGGGTGGGGCTGTCGGTGCCATGGCAGCAAGGTGAGACCGTGGTAAAGACACCCCTCAAAAATAAGACCTGATGCCTCTTTTGGAGGCATATATATATATATATATATATATATATATATATATATATATATATATATATCAAAAATTTCTTTAAAAATGTGATCCCTGGGTAATTCCATATTAAAACAGTGAAAAACACACGAGCACCAGGGAATGTGGTAAAAAATTTTGGTTTAATGTTAAAATTACTAAAACTACTAATAAAACCAATTAAAATGCCTAGCTTTCGTCAGCTATCTGCTGACGTCCTCAGGGCTCAAAATGTCAGTCCATGGGAGTTGCTTTTATAACTTGACTAGCGTGTGCGCACGGCTTCTTGACCTCGTTGTTGGGCCGGTCATGACTAGGCACATTCCTAACGCCGGTCGCGGCTCCGAGCCTTAGATCCCAGACACCAATGCGAACGCATCGGGGAGGGGAATGGAACAGACTGAATAGCCCATGGGACAGCGGGCGAACGGAGGACGCCAGTCGAGGGGAAGTGAGGAAGATTGCGAGGAGTGGAGAGAGTTCCGAGAGGCAGGTTGCTAACTGGGAAGGAAGAGGGGAGGGAGCTGCAACCCCNACTCCCATGGACTGACATTTTGAGCCCTGAGGACGTCAGCAGATAGCTGACGAAAGCTAGGCGTTTTAATTGGTTTTATTAGTAGTTTTAGTAATTTTAACATTAAACCAAAATTTTTTACCACATTCCCTGGTGCTCGTGTGTTTTTCACTGTTTTAATATATATATATATATATATATATATATATATATATATATAAAAACAATAAATAGTTGATCACCAAGAGAATAAAACATATAAAATTTAAAAATTTAAAATTTATTTACTAAACCACCAAGCTTTTGTCAAGAGCTCTTGACATCATCAGGGTATGCAAGCCATTGTTGGGAGTCGCCTATATGCAGCCGCTGATCATCTGCATCCAGCTCCTAGTGCGCGTCATGGGTCCCAGCTGAGCGCGCTGTAGTAATTCTTTCCTATTCTTGTTCTGTGCTCTATCGTGCTCAGTCCTTCCGATCCTGGAGTTGGATAAAATCCTTTCGTTTCCCTCATGGGTGACAGTCATCCCCTATGTCAGCAGATGCAGCGGGGAAGCACGGGACCAGGAATAAACCATTCGAACGAGGGAGAGATTCCCCCTCAGGAGATGAGAGCAGAGGACCCAGACGCAGCAAACGGAAGACCGAACAGCAGCAAAAGGGGGGTGTAGATAATACGAAAGGGGACAGATTACTTGAACTACGGCCGTGGGGAGCGGGGGCGGGGGGGATCAAATTCCAATTCGACAGAAACGGTTGGAGGAGCCAGGAGAAAATGTAAAATAGAACACACACCCCACAATAGACAGGACCACGGACAGGGGTATAGTGAGAAGGGGATGACTGTCACCCATGAGGGAAACCCCCCCTGAGACATCTAAAAAGGGTGACACCCCCCAACGGGGGGACGGCACCTGGACTGGGTTGGCGGACGCCCTTGGCTGGGATTTCTGACTGCCACACGGATGACATTCGAGATAGGCCGGTTAAGGCTGGATTACGGAGATACGGAAAGATCGGAGACGACGAGAGGGGATGGTTTGGAGCGATGGTTACCCGGTCGTGTTCGAGAGAGGAGAAAACGGCCTTGCCGACTCACCCCGCGGCGACAGCCCGACCACCCCGTCTTGCAGCGCCAGCCCAGCCGCGTCAACGGGAAACGCGAAACAGCTCCCAAGACGGCATACGGGCAAAGAGCACTAGAAATGGGGGGGAGATAGTGAAAACCGGACGGGACAGCACTTATGGGGATCATAGCCACGTGGATGGAGAGAAGGGAGTCGAGGACAGGAGACAGGGGGAAGCACTTGACACACAGCCCCAGGGGATGGATGACAGCAATGGGAACGTGGGTAGGATTTGTGAGGAGAAGGAGGGAGGGGGAGAACGCACTGCACCTAGACAACCTGAGTGGGACAAGGGAGGAGATGACAGGAATACACAATTGAAGGATACGAGAGATACGGTCATTCAAAAAAGGGGGGAAAATACCCCAACCGACCCTAAACTCAGCGAAGGGAGGATGTGCGATGTCACATGCACAGACAAGAGATGCAGGAAAAGAGCAACCACTAATGCAAGAGCTATGGCCGGAACACAGCTTATTCAATCAGGCCCGATGACGAGGTCCAGGAGCCAAGTGCAGACCTTGATCAGCCTATAAAAGGACTTTCCTATTGACTAGCATTTTAAGTCCTGACGATGTCGGCAATTTGCCGACGAAAGCTTGGTGATTGTATTAAACTTTTGTAGTTTAAGATTTTCCCTGGTGTTCACGTTTTTTTGCTTGTTTTGAATATGAATATACCCAGGGATCGTATTTTTAGTGTTATCATATATATATATATATATATATATATATATATATATATATATATATATATATATATATATATATATATATAT
>NW_015386652.1:599516-608229 GCF_001527695.2 Protobothrops mucrosquamatus | reverse complement strand
ATATATATATATATATATATATATATATATATATATATATATATATATATATATATATATATATATATATATATATATATCAGAAATTTCTTTAAAAACTTGATCCCTGGGTAATTCCATATTGGAACAGTGAGAAAACACGAGCACCAGGGAATATGATAAAATAATTTGGTTTAATATTAAAATTACTAAAATTACTAATTAAAATGCCTAGCTTTCGTCAGCTATCTGCTGACGTCCTCAGGGCTTAAGATGTCAGTCCATGGGAGTCACTTTTATAGCTTGACTAGCGTGTGCACACGGCTCCTTGACCTCGTTATTGGGCCGGTCATGACTAGGCACGTTCCTGACACCGGTTCCTTGGCAACAGCTTCCTCCCTCCCGCACCTCTCATTCGCACAGCTATCATCAGGGAATTCTTCTTTTTTAGAGCTAGATGTCAATGGAGGGTCTCCTTTCGCGCGCTCAGATCCGTCTTCCGTTTTCCTTTCCATATCACCTTCACACCCTTCCCCTTCCCCTTCCCCTTTCCATATCACCTTCACACCCTTCCCCTTCCCCTTTCCAATGTCGCCCCACACTTCTTTGTCCATAGTCGAGTACACGTCGCACCAACTCGCTTTCCAACGTCTCCCCCCCTCCCCGTCTCCTTTTTGATGGTACAGCCTCCTATTTTCTTATCTCCCCCTTTTTTGTTCCGATGTAATTACCATTGCAAACGCGATGCATGGGGGTTGCAGTCTTTTCCCTTTCTCCTTCCCAGTCAGCAATCTGCCTCTCGGCACCCCCCCCACTCCTCCCCGTCTCCCTCCCAATGGTGCGACTTTCTCCCCTCTCGTCCCCCCCTGTGTTTCAAGTCCGACACAGTTGTCATTGTAGATGCGGGGGTCGGGGGCTACGATCGCAATCCTCCCCCTTTCCCCCCGGCTGGTGTCCTCCGTCTGCCCACCACCACGTAGGCCGTTCAGCTTGTTCCGTTCTCCTCCCCAATGCATTTGTGCTGGAGTCCGAGATCCGAGGTCTGGGGCTGTAGTTGCAATCCTCCCCTTTCTCCCCCGTTTGGTGTTTTCCGTCTGCCTACCATCCTGCAGATCGTTCAGCCTGTTCAGCTCCCCTCCCCAGCACCTCCGCGCTGGAGTCCGGAGTCCATGCAGTGAGTGGGTCATCGTCTCCTGTCGAGTTGGGGGGGTGGTAGTTCCCTCCTCCTCCTGATGGAATGGGGGATCTTGGATTCTAGCCGGAACGGTCCATTGCCCTACCGGGCTTCTTAGTTGCCTAGGGCGAGGCATGCCAGTTGTTAAAGCACAACCTCCCCTTTTTACTCCGTATGATGTCTCCTCGATCTCCTGGGGATATTCACCGGTTCTGGGGGGTGGGGGGTCTCCGGAGTGCCGTTCGTGTTTCTCCAGGATATCGGTTGTTCGTTGGGAATGATACGGAGATTGGGGGGGTTTCTTTGATATTCTGCCAACTCGTATACACGATGGTTCCACGGGCTGTTTGCAATGGGGTGGGGGGCCCATGCACCAAAATCTTAAAGATAGATGTGCTGGGCAAAGATCAATGTGGCGATTAATGGAATCACTGCTGGATAGCCATGCCTCTTTAAGTAGGCGGCCACCCTTCGTACCATCACTGGCCAGAATCTGTGCACCCTCAAAATCAAACCGATGCCCAGTCTCTGCCATATGCGTCCATAGCTGTGAATATTGTTCCCCTCTTTTAATCGCTAATCTGTGCTCCTGTATTCTAGTTTTCAGCCTTTTAGATGTCTCCCCAACATAGTTATTGGAGCAGTCTCTGCAGTTAATTCTGTAGATTATTGATGACTTTTCTATGTTGGGGAGCGGATCTCTTGGACGCATAATGGCAGTACGTAGCGTCTGGGTAGGCTTGTGAGCTATTTTGACATTATAGGGTGCTAAGATTCTGGCCGTGGCCTCCGAGACATTGCAAATATAGGGGAGGGCAACAAGCGTCGTTTTTGGAGTGGGTTCCTCCGTGTGTGGGTTCCCTCGGGGTTCAGGCGGCACACAGTGTCGCCTAATGAACCTCGTGGGATACCCATTACATTTAAACACACGGAAGAGATGATTCCTCTCTTCAATTCTAGTGCTATCAGAGCTACAGTGAGAGTCTACTCGCTTGAAGAGGGTTCTAAGACAGCTGACCTTATGGGCCACCGGATGGTTGCTTCTATAATGAAGCACCCTATCCGTGCAAGTTGGTTTTCNATATATATATATATATATATATATATATATTAAAAATAACATAAAAGACATACCCATGTCTTTTTTATATTTATATATATATATATATATATATATATATCAAAATTTGGATTGCTAACAAAGAATTAAGGGAGTACTGGAACAGCTATTTCTAACCTTATTTGGTTTCATCAGCCAGACATACCCTTCTGAGATTCGAACCTGGGCTGTCTGCATGTTAAGCAGAGGTGTTAGCCACTAGGCCACAGGCTCTTTCTCGCTTTGTTAGCTACAAGAGACAGGGGAAGAGGATGAATATATAATACAAAATAAAATGCGAACACCAGGAGAATATACGACAATTAAAAGTTTAGTAAAAACCTTAAAAACCTTTAAAAGCATACAATCATAGGGGCCAAGCTTTCGTCGGATCCTTCCGACATCTTCAGGGCACAAAGTTAATCAGTGGGAAAAGCATTTATAAATAAGCCGACGCCTGCATCCGGGCCCTAGATCTCGTGACAGGGCCATGATAACCAATCATTGCAACATCCTCATTAACCCCTTTAACTATACTTCTATCCTTATTTGTGTTGCGTTTCCATGTCAAACCACCATGACACGGAAACGCAACGCAACACAGGTTTTTAAGGTTTTTACTAAACTTTTAATTGTCGTATATTCTCCTGGTGTTCGCATTTTATTTTGTATTATGGATATTCCCAGGAGTCATTCGTTTGTCTTCTATGTTATTTGCATGTTATATATATATATCCTTTAAAATTCTAAAAATTGGAGGTTGACTCCTGGGTAAATTCATATTCAAAGAATCACAAACTGTGAGACCACCAGGAGGTTAAAAACTACAAAAAGTTTATTACCATTAAAACATTAAAACACCTAGCTTTCGCTGGCCTCCTGCCGGCTTCATCAGGGTGGCTAGCCGTCAGTGGGATGGCTGTTTTTATAGGAGCGGTGCCTTTTGCACCCAGCTCCTAGATCTCGTGACCGGGCCCAGATAGTTCTCCTGCATTGGGTTCTTAATTGTCCTTTCGCAAGCTGCCACGCTCCTAACTCTCTCCTTCCCACCCCTTTTCTTTCCCTGCCTTGTTCGTTCGTCGGGGGGGGAAGCGCCCCCTCTCCCCACCAGGCCTTCTAAGCAAGAGATGGACGAACCGTAAGATTTTGACATCGCCAACACCAGACCTTGCGACCTGACGGTTAACGTGACCGGCCACTCCCGAAGGACACCCCCACACCAGGAGCATGGAGGGCTACAAAGAAGCAAGAGGACCAAGACACACAGCTCCAGACCATTCACACACTCCCAGAGGGATCGGCATGAAAGTGAGGGCGAGCGGAAGGATGAACGCGCCCCCCCACGGAGAGGACACGACCAGAAGGAAGAGGCAGAAGGATTGCGTCCGCGGGCACAGTGACTGGGATGCACCCCGTAGCAGCAACCTGCCACCGCCAGGACGTTGCGTGCGCCAACCCTGTGGTGGGGGTTGGGTGCACTCCTATAGATGATGGACTGGGGGAGGAAGTTGAAAAGGGAAAGGGGCCGATCGGATGTGGCGCTGCTGAAGCGGTGGGTAGGAAGAACCCCCTGGGTGCGAGAAGGAAGGTTAGGTATGAAAGCGTGGGGGAGGAGAAAAGGGAGGGGGGACTCCGGTATGAGGATTGGGGGTGGGATTAGGAAGGTTGAGTGGTGGGGTTGTATGCACGAGGAGGAAGGGAAAGAGAGAATCACTCCCCCGCATCAAAGGACTGGCAGCAGGGGACCAGCAAGAAGGGATGTAGGCATGAGAAAGGAAATGTTCCCCCCGCACTAGAGACATCAAGGGGACTGCAGGGTATGGTGAACATCACGGCGCGCTCCGCGCCCCCAATGACCTCCCGCCGGAGGAAGGGTAGGGAGGGGGAGGCGACCTGCACCCATACGTGTGTGGAGGAAGGATTGAATTGGAGGGTTGAGGCCAGAAAGGGAGAGGGGAGGAGAGAATGGGAGAGATGGTGGGGGGGTAGTGGACTCATCACGGTGATTGAGAGTGGAGAGGGTGAACTACAGGAGGGTAATCATGAAAGAGAGAGTACCCCCGTGCCTCCAATGACCTCCCGCCGGAGGAGGAGTAGGAAGGGGGAGGTGACCTGCACCCGTATGTGTGCGGAGGAAGGATCGAACTGGAGGATCGGGACTGGAAAGGGAGAGGAGAGGAGAGAATGGGAAGGATGGTGGGGGGGCAGTGGAGGATTCATCACAGGGATTGAGAGTGGGGAGAGACAACGGGTGCGAGCATGAAAGGGAGAGCACCTCCGCGCCTCCAATGACCTCCCGCCGGAGGAAGGGCAGGGAGGGGGAGGCGACTGGCACCCAGGTGCGTGCAGAGGAAAAACCGAACTGGAGGGTCGAGGTTGGAAAGGGAGAAGTGAGGAGAGAATGGGAAGCATGGCGGGGGAGCAGCGGAGGACTTGTCACGGAGATTGTGAATGGGGAGAAGCAACGGAAGGGTGGATGTGAAGGAGAGAGCACCCCCGCGCCTCCAATGGCCTCCCGCCGGAGAAAGGGTAGGGAGGAGGAGACCTGCACCCACACGCGTGCGGAGGAAAGATCGAACTGGAGGGCTGAGGCTAGAAAGGGAGAGGAGAAGAGAGAATGGGAAGGGTGGTGGGGAAGTGGTATGGAGATTGAGAATGGGGGGAGCGAACAACAGGAGGGTGGGTATGAAAGAGGGAATACCCCCGCACCAGGGGAACGGCAGGAGAGGATTAGTAAGAAGGAAAAGAAGGGGAGTGGGCACGAAGAAAGGAACACCGCTGACAGGGAGGCGACGAGAATGAACGTGGGGGCACTGCCGGTGCCTCCGACGACCCGTCACCGAGGAGGTGCGGGGAGAGGGTTGATGGCCACACACACACTTATGGAGGAAGGGTTGAGTGGGGGTGTGGAGGGGAGGAAGAAGGAAGAGAGGAGATGGTTAGAGGATGAGAATGAGGGAGCAATGGGAGTGGTGGGGGCAAGGGTGAGAAAGGAGTCAGACAACGCTATGGGGAAGAAGGAAGAGAGGAAGAAGGTGGGACCGCAGGTAGCCGGGAAGAAAAAAAGGGGTAACAAACAACAAAGCGATGCCCTGGATGAAGGAATACCTCCCCCCCTCCCGACGAACGAACAAGGCAGGGAAAGAAAAGGGGTGGGAAGGAGAGAGTTAGGAGCATGGCAGCTCGCGAAAGGACAATTAAGAACCCAATGCAGGAGAACTATCTGGGCCCGGTCACGAGATCTAGGAGCCGGGTGCAAAAGGCACCGCTCCTATAAAAACAGCCATCCCACTGACGGCTAGCCACCCTGATGAAGCCGGCAGGAGGCCGGCGAAAGCTAGGTGTTTTAATGTTTTAATGTTAATAAACTTTTTGTAGTTTTTAACCTCCTGGTGGTCTCACAGTTTGTGATTCTTTGAATATATATATATATATATATATATATATATATATATATATATATATATATATATATATATATATATATATATATATAAGTGCTTTTGAACACCCTGTCAGCCTAAATATGGGAGAGAGAGAAGTCTTTTGCCTGCATCAGCTCAATCCAGAGCCATCCACAGGCAGCAGTCGCTTAACTGCGACATCATATGTGTTTTTCAAAATTTGGATTGCTAACAAAGTCGCAGTTAAGCGACTGCTGCCTGTGGATGGCTCTGGATTGAGCTGATGCAGGCAAAAGACTTCTCTCTCTCCCATATTTAGGCTCACAGGGTGTTCAAAAAGCACTCATCCTCTTCCCCTGTCTCTTGTAGCTAACAAAGCGAGAAAGAACCTGTGGCCTAGGGGGCTAATGCTTCTGCTTAACATGCAGACAGCCCAGGTTCGAATCTCGGAAGGGTATGTCTGACTGATGAAAACCAAATAAGGTTAGAAATAGCTATCTCAGTACTCCCTTAATTCTTTGTTAGCAATCCAAATTTTGAATATATATATATGTTGGTAATTACACTAAAAACATGATCCCTGGGTGCATCCATGCCAAAACAAATAAATAAATAAAACGAACACCAGGGTAAAATCATCAAACTATAAGAGTTTAATGCTGCTATACCAATGCCGAGCTTTCGTCAGCGTTCTGCTGACATCATCAGGACTTAATCAGCCAGTCTATGGGAGTCTTTTATAGGTCAAACACAGTCTGCACACGGTTCTTGGACCTGGTTATCGGTCCTAGTTGCATCAGCTGTGCTCCGGCGGTGACTTTTCTTCCGTTAGCTGTTCCTATCCTGCAAGGCTTACCCATACGGTTGCCTTTACCTGGTTCCTTTGCTCGCGGGCTGAGTTCATTTGCTCGCGGGCTGGGTTCATTTGCTCGCGGGCTGGGGGTGACTGGGGCACTCCCCCTTCTTTCTTTCCTCAATCGTATCCCTTGCCCTCCTTGCCTCTGTAGTCCTACGTTCTTGTTCCTTCCGTTGGTCAGATCTACCTGGTTCGGGATGCCCCCTCTCTTTCCTGGACCCCCGCTGGCTTTAGTTGCCTCGCTGTCATTCCCACAGGCCGCTCCCTCTCCTCTTCCTGCGGTCGTGTATCCCGTGCTCCCTACGCTTCTCCGCATCCCACTCCTATCGTTCTTCCGTTCATCCTGTCCAGACCGGCTAGGCTCGCCTTCCTTCCTCACCTCCTCTTTCCCTTCATTCACCTTACTAATCCTCTTCTCCCCCCCCCTCGTGTCTGTCTCTCTTATTGGTGTCATCGTACCCAGGTCGTATTTTCCCATTTCCTTGCCTGCTGTTCCTAATCCAGTCGTTGGTTCTCAGGAGGGGGAGCCCTACTACAAGCTGGCTCGGGCACGGCGGAGTCGCGGGGTGGGATGGCCGGGTCACCATCAATACTGAGGGGCAGCTCGATATTTTCCTTTCTTCCTCCTTCGTATCCGGGTGGCTAGGGCGACTGGGGTGGGGTGGTCGGGATATCCCCGCTGCCGTAAATCGGCCCGGTGGTTCCCCCTTCGCCTCCTTCTTATGCGTGGCCACCTTTGTTGCTTTCTCTATCCCCTCGCTCACTTTCGCGCTGCCCCTGCCTCTCCCACTCCCTGCACTCCCCACGTCTTCTCTCTTCTTTCCATTCCCTTCTTCGGCTCCTTTCTCTTTACCCTCGTATCTGTCTCCTCCATGGCCCCGATGTGTTGGGATTGCTGGGTGGGGTGATCGGGCTGTCCTCCCTAACGTGGGGTGGCTTAGCAGCCTGTTTTTCTCCTCCCTCGCCCGTGAGCGAGTAACCACTCGTCCGGGATCCTCTTCTTCCCTGCCAGCCTTCACACCTCCCCCCCTTTTCTTACTGACCGTATCTCTTACTTTCACCTTCTTCTTCTTCTCCTCTTCACTCTCCCTACTGGTCCCCCTCTCCTTGCTCCCATGCCTATCTCCTCCTCTCTGGTCCGGCCCTGTCAGGGATACGAGGTGGGGTGGTCGGGTTGCTCTCACTAGCGCGGGGCGGCTTGATGGCTTGTTCTCCTCCTCCCTCGTCCCCAAGGGAGTGGCCATTCGTCCGGAGTCCTCTTCCTCCCTATCGATCTTCAGGCTTCTCCCCCTTTTTCTATTGCCCGTGTCTCTTGCACTTTCCTCTTCCCTCCCTCTATTCCCCCTGCTGGACTCCCTCTCCTTCTCCTTGCCCCCATGTCCATCTCCTCTTCCCTGACTCGGACCTGTCGGGGCTACAGAGTGGGGCGATCGGGCTGTCGTCGCTAGCGCGGGGTGGTCCGGTGGACTGCCTCCCCCCTCCTTTGTTCGTGTGTGGGTGGATCCCCGTCCAGAGCCTCCCTCCTCCCTGTCAACCCTCGCGTTCCCCCCTCCTCTTCCTCCTCCCCGGCCGAGCCTGTCCCTCGGGTCTTCCTTTCCCTTTCTCTCAGAAGAGAGCTAGCAAAGAGAATGAGAGAAAGGGAAAGGAAGACCCGAGGGACAGGCTCGGCCGGGGAGGAGGAAGAGGAGGGGGGAACGTGGACTGCAGACTCCAGCACAAACGCGCTGGGGAGGGGAGCAGAGCAAGCCAAATGATCCATGTGATGACAGGCAGACGGAAGATACCAACCGATGGGGAAAGGGGAGGACTATGACTGTAACCCCCGACCTCAGATCCCGGACTCCAGCACAAATGCATTGGGGAGGGGAACGGAGCAAGCCGAATGATCTGTGTGGTGGCAAGCAGACGGAAGATACCAGCAGAGGGAGAAAGGGGAGGATCGCAATTGCAACCCCCGACCTCCGTATCTGCGATGACAGCTACATCGGGCCTGGACTACAGGGGGGGGGGACAAGAAAGGAAAAAGCCGCACCATCGGGAAAGAGACGGGGAAAGTGAATAAGGGGAGTGCTGAGAGGCAGATGACTGACTGGGAAGGGGAAAGGGAAAGGATCGCAACCCCCGATCATTGCACTTGCAATGATAATTACATCGGAACAAAAAAGGGGGGAGATAAGAAAATAGGAGGCTGTACCATCAAA
>NW_015386652.1:580105-598956 GCF_001527695.2 Protobothrops mucrosquamatus | reverse complement strand
CCCCCCCTTTTTGGATGGTCACTATCTCCGTATTCCCCTTCCCCTCCTCCACAACACTCTCTTCCTTAAGGGCTCTCCCATGCTGTACGTTTGTTCTTCTCTTTCCTCCCCCTCCTCTACCGTGCATCTTGCTCTGACTCCAATCGGCTCCTGTTGCTCTGCTAGATTGTGAGTCAGTTGCTGCTATTCGCTCTATATCCTCCATTCCCCCTTCTCCGTTCGTAGCACTCGTGTGTGTGTCATTCCCTCTAATCCATCTCTTTCTAGCCTCTCCCTCGAGATCCGTCTTGCCCATATTACTCGGGGTGACTCTCTCTTTGATCTGCTCCACATCCTCCATTCCCCTTTCTCAGTTCGTAACACTCATGTGTGTGTCATCCCCTCTGATCCATCTCTCTCTAGCCTCTCCCTCAAGATCCCCCTTGCCCGTGTTATTCAGGGCGACTCTCTCTTTACTCTGCCATTGATGTTCATGGTCTCCCTTGAGTACTCGATCCCCGAGTACCCCTCCTGTCATCAGAGGGGCTCCACACTGTGAACGTGAGCGTTCCATGATGCTGCGTGTGCGCATCGGATGGACCGATCGGGCGCTCCCCTCTCCGCTCAGGCGTGAATAAGTCATTGTGTGTTCCTCAGTCTCGTTCGCCGAGAATCTCCTCACGTCCCAGCTCTCAGGATCATCCCTCATCGTTTTACGATCCAGTCCTCCAGCAGCTATGTCCATGCTCCGGGCATTGCTCACCGGCTTCGGGAGTAGCGTCCTCCTGGGGTGCAATAGAGGGAGGGGGGGCGGAAGCCTCCCAGTGTGTCATCTCTCCCTCTTTCACCACCTGGGGAGCTCCCCCTCATCAATGAGTGTTCGTTTGTCTCCAAAAACGGAGAATTCATTGGCTGTCGTTCAAGGTCCATCAGCTGTTGGTCGGGCATCGGGGGGAGGTCTGTGAGCTGTCGGGAGTTAATGGGTCCTGAGTCGTACAGGAATCCATTAGGGTGTTGATGATGAGCGGGGTGTCGGTCCATGTTCCATGTTCTTAACGTCTGTTGTGCTGGGCAAAGGTCTATATGTCGGTTAATCGAATCTTCATTTGAAAGCCAGGCTTCCTTTAATAACCGACCACCTTTTGTGGCATCGTTGGAGAGGATATGCACATTATCAAAGTCAAATTCATGGCCAAATTCCGCCATGTGCGCCCAAACTTGAGAGTACTGATCGCCTCTTTTGATGGCTAGTTTATGCTCGTGTAAGCGAGTTTTTAGCCTTTTTGATGTTTCACCCACATAATTGCTATGACAGTTCTTGCAGTCAATCCTATACACTATTGCAGATTTCTCTACAGTAGGTAGTGGGTCTTTGGGTCGCATGACCTTGGACCTCAATGTTTGATTAGGTCTATGGGCAACCCTTATGTTGTGAGTGGCCAGTAACCTGGCCGTCGCCTCAGAGACGTTGTTAACGTAGGGGAGGGAAATACGTGTCATTTGTGGTGGTAAGCTGTCATTATGTTGGTCATCCCTGGGTTTAGTTATTATGCTGTGACGTTTAATAAACCTCAGTGGGTAACCATTTTGTTTACAGACGCGGAAGAGATGCCTCTTCTCTTCCACCTTGGCCTCAACCGTGCTGCAATGGGAGTTTACTCACTTGAATAATGCCTTGATGCAACTGATCTTATGGGCTACTGGGTGGTTGCTCCTGTAGTGGAGAATTCTGTCCGTGTGTGTGGGTTTACGATACACTTTTGTGCATAAAGATCTATCAGGTAAACGATGGACCAACACGTCCAGAAAGGCTAGGGAACCCTGGTTCTCCTCTTCCACTGTGAATCTAATGTCAGGGTATATCGAGTTTAATATAGTCATAAAGTTGTTCTTTTGGCACTTCTTGATGACCACAAATGTGTCATCAACGTACCGAGCCCAAAACTTGGGTTGGTACTGGGCCATAGCTACACATTCTAGTTGTTGGAGCACTGCCTCCGCTATGATACTGGAGATTGGGGAGCCCATAGGTGTTCCTTTAACTTGCTCAAATATGACACCCTGGAAAGTAAAATAGGTCTTTAGGCATACCTCTACAAGTCTCATTAGGTCCTCGGTCTGCAGGGAGTCCTGGTATTGTCCTCTATCCTCTTTCATCAGGAGGTTTCTCAGGATTGTGATTGCTAAGTCCTGGGGGATGGAGGTGAAGAGTGAGGTGACATCAAACGACACCATCATCTCATCTTCCTCCACCTTAAGATTCTTAATCCTATCCAGGAACTCCTCTGCCGATTTCACAGTGGTAACACTGTCACTGACCAAATGCAAATGCGATTGCTCAGCCATTTGGCCAGACCTGAGGTTGGAGTGTCCCTAAATGAGATGATGGGACGGAGGGGGGTAGCCTCCTTGTGAATTTTCAGTAGCCCATAAAACCTAGCTAATGCCGAGTCACTTGGGCGTACTTTCCTAATGGTGTCATCGTTCATCTTCCTGTTACGTTTGAAACTATTGAGCAGCTTGTTAATCTGGTTCTTAAAAGTAACCATAGGATCTTTACTAATAACCCTATATGCTGCTTCGTCATTGAGCAATTCCAGGGCCTTGGCTACATAAAGTGTCTTGTCCATAACCACCGTTACCCTGCCCTTATCTGCTGGTAATACGACAATAGTGTCGTCTTTCTTAAGCTGTTTCAGGGCCTCTGTCTCCTCTCTAGATAGTGTTTGGTAACGCTTGTGGTTCATTAATAGCCCAGTGACTTGTTGTTTGATGGAATTCTTAGTCTCTTCCCCCGCTCCTATGTGGTACATGGCAGGCTCTAGTGCTGCTACAAAATCTAGTGCGTGTGCATCCATGAGATTATAGCCTGTATCACATTGCAGCAAGGTGAGTTGTGGGTGGGTAAGTGTTTTTGAGGACAGGTTACAAACTAACCTGTCTTTGAAGTCGTTGTTTCTTGACTCACGCAAGGTGTCCATTTTTTGTTGCAAACTTATTGCCACCTGTTGGCTTGTTCTTCTATCTGTTAGCTGAATATGGCGGTCTAATGCACGGAAATGTTGTTCTGAAAGTTCCGTGCTGCACCGTCCGCAGTGGTCTTGGGCCCACATCCTTAAGGTTTTCACGCGCCTGTGTTGGTCGTTAATTAATGCGTGTATCGTACGTCATTGGGACTGGCGAACTGCCTGCTGACACTCAATGGAGTCGATAGCAGGTTTCCTCTTCAGCGACTTGGGTGGTAGGTCTTCCTGGATACAAGTATGTAAGAACTTGAGCTTGCAATAGCAGGCTGAGATGCAGCGTGTCAGTTTCTCCCACCGTCTAGCTGTGAGCAAAACTGCTCTATTATAATGGTTAATAATATCCGTAAAAATATGATTCCTGGGTATATCCATGTCAAACGATAAAACAATCACAATCACCAGGAAAATTCAAAGTAGAAAAGTTTTAATAAATACCGAGCTTTCGTCGGAAACTTCCGATATCATCAGGGTTTAAGGCTAGACTATGGGAGTGACTTATATAGCGTTGGACAACGCCAGTATCCGGCTTTTGGACCTCATCATCGGGCCCAGCTGACTAGGGTGTGTTCTAAATGTGTCTATGACATCAGTGTTAAACCCGTTCTTCTTCCTCTTTTTCATATATACAGTATCCCCCGTCCCCTTGTCACTCATTCCAACAGTTCTTGGATCACATTGGATCTCCTCCCCCCCTTTTGGGATGGTCGCTATCTCCGTATTCCCCTTGCCCTCCTCCACAACACTCTCTTCCTTAAGGGCTCTCCCGTGCTGTACATCTGTTCTTCTCTTTCCTCCCCCTCCTCCACTGTGCATCTTGCTCTGACTCCAATCGGCTCCTGTTGCTCTGCTAGATTGTGAGTCAGTTGCCGCTATTCGCTCTATATCCTCCATTCCCCCTTCTCCGTTCGTAGCACTCATGTGTGTCATCCCCTCTAATCCATCTCTCTCTAGCCTCTCCCTCGAGATCCCTCTTGCCCATATTACTCGGGGTGACTCACACACACACACACAAACATACATACATACATACATACATACATACATATATAAGACCGGGTCTTATTCTCAGGGAAACATGGTATATCACTCTCTTGCTCTTATTCTCCTAAAACATATATTTGGAGATATACTGCTCCCTACCTGGAGGCAACATTTATTTTTCAGAATTTATAGCCCAAATGCCCACAAACTACAGTCTGGAATGTGAAGAATACAAATGGTTTAAATTTAAACAAAAAAGAACCATTACATTTCAAAACACCTATATCTAGAATCAGCTTTACCTCCAAAAATGTTCTTAGAGTCAACGTAGGCCCAGAAGACATTTTTAATAAATAAAAATGTTAAGTTTTGCAAATGTGCTCATTGACTATGTTGCTTTCCTCTTCTTTCTTCCATTTCCCTTCCTTATTGTAAGTTTTGCAATTACACTTTTAGAATCTGCTTCTTAGAAAGTCCCTGCCATTTTAAGCCCCCTTTCCCAATGCCACAGAATCTTACTGTCAGAATCCAGTTATATTTCCTTTCTATCTATCTCCTCTGATCTAAAACCAATTCTCACATTTCCCTGGATTCTGCCATACTCCCAAGGGGGAGGGGGATATGTATGCGGGTTTAT
This sequence comes from Protobothrops mucrosquamatus, assembly GCF_001527695.2. Lineage (NCBI taxonomy): Eukaryota > Metazoa > Chordata > Lepidosauria > Squamata > Viperidae > Protobothrops > Protobothrops mucrosquamatus. Next base: position 594,333 of record NW_015386652.1, on the reverse strand, counting down.
TGCTTTCACCTCCTCTATTCACTACAATGTAACCTTTTGTTTATTCGCCTTCATGTCTGCTACCCATTACAATGTAACAAATTGCCTCCTATACTATGCATCCTTCTGAACTTCTTCTCCCTAACCGGGCAGCTAGGAAAAGGGGGGGGAGAAGAGATACAAACCTCCGGGACCTGGTTTATTTCTCTGTCCTCAAAATGAGGTGTGAAAAGCTGTGGAATGATCATGCACAAACGGAGCCAGACTGATGTTATCTTTCCTTTCCCATCGATGGATTTAACACCTGGGGATTTGCCTGTCTGAACCACACCGATGAACTGTGGGGTGGGGTTTGCTTAGGGACACTTTAAAATATTGATCTGTAAGGGAATCCCTCAGATTTTGTCTATTATGCCTGCTATCAACTAATCTTAATAAAAGTTCCTGTTGGAAGAAATTGTTTCCAAGAGTTCTGCTTTCTTAAAATGTGGGATTGAAGTGGGTCCTTACACTTACTTAACATTGTTCTAAGTGTATTAATAAAATGCACTTTTTTAAAGTTCAAGATACATGCTTTACTATGCACAACTTATTATATGGCCACTTTCCTGTGATTTTCCTGCTATTTTTAATTCTTCGAGTATTTCTTTTTGGTGGATATCAAGTCAAAGGAAGACAAGCCCAGAATTTCTGGGCAGAACAGTGTTTGGTAGAATTTGTCTCACGCCTTAGGTCAGTGTGTATCAATCTTCTCAGGTAAATCAGACATAAAGCATGACCAGATGAGCTAATTCACTTATTGAAGGCTACAACTCTTTTTACAGAATGATCAGTTTTGGATGGGCCCTTGCCCTTTCTCTAACTGTTGCTTAAAACTGTGAGCTCATCCCCCTCTTCTCTGATCATTCACTAGGCAGCATCTCTTCTCCTCATTCTTCAATGTCTTTCTCACATTCTATTACAGTGTGTTTAAATTTCCAATCACTATGACTTCATGCTTTGGAGGCATAATTGATATTGCCTTGGTTTGAAAAATAATGATAAGAAATCAAATAGCAGTATTGTTTTATTTGTTCCTCACATGTTTTAACATAAAGTTGGCATTACAGAAACCTGGTGGGACGAAGCCCATGAATGGAATAGACTGATGGATGGATACAAATTGTTCAAAGGAAACAGGTCTACAAAAAGAGGAGGGGGAGTTGCACTATATGTAACAGAACACTACATATCTACAGAAATGCACATGATCCAAGATAAAATCTCTCCAGAATGCATATGGGTCAATATAAATGAGAAAAAAAGTAATATTACCATAGGTACATATTACAGGCCACTCAACCTATCAGAAGAAATAGATGAACTCTTTGCCAACCAGTTAACAAATGGTATGTAGGAAGCATACAACAGTAGTAATGGGAGACTTCAACTATCCAGATATAACTGGGAGACAAACTCTGAAACAAGTGGGAGATCAAACAGATTCCTAACCAATCTAGCCGACAACTTTGTCATCCAGAAGGTGGAGGGAACTAGACATAAAGCCATACTGGGCTTAATTCTAACTAATAGAGAAGAAGTGATAGAGGGAGTTGAAGTTGCCGGAAACTTGGGTGAAAGTGACTACGTCATACTGGAATTTAATATAATGTAAATACTAGCAACAGAAAACAATCCAACCAGTGTCTTGAACTTCAAAAGAGCTGACTTTAACAAACTCAGAGAGAACTTAGGAAAGATCCCATGGATGAAAATCCTAAAGGGAAAAACAATCCAAGAAGCATGGGAAACTCTGAAAAATGTGATCATAAAAGCTCAGACCAGCACAATACCACTGAAAAAGAAAACAAGAAAGTCAAGAAGAAACCAGCATGGCTGCACAAAGATCTCTCTGACAAACTGAAAGACAAAGGACAAGTACAAAATGGAAAGAGGGGCACATAACTAAGGCCGATTATCGGCAGACAGCTAGAACATGCAAAGATGAAGTCAGGAAAGCAAAGGCTCAGAACGAATAAAAACTTGCAACAGAAATCATGGATAATAAAAAAAAGTTTCTTCCAACATATTAACAACAAGAAAAAAGTCAAGGAAACTGTAGGTCCACTAAAGAGAGAAGATGGCAAGGAAATAACAGGCAACAGGGAGAAAGCAGAGCTGCTTAACTCATACTTTGCATCAGTCTTCACACAAAAAGAAACTATAGCCCAACATACCCAAAAAACACTGCAAAAAACATACTAGAAACAAAAATTAAAATAAGCAAGAAAATGGTAAGAGAACACCTATCCGACCTTGACAAATATAAATCACCGGGGCCTGACAGATTACATCCCAGAGTTCTGAAGGAACTGGCAGATGGTATCTCAGAACCATTGCACCACATCTTTCAAAAATCCTGGAGCAAGGGGAAGTACCTGAGGATTGGAAAAGGGCTGATGTGGTTCCCATCTTCAAGAAAGAAAAAGAAAACGGACCCAGGAAACTACAGACCAATCAGTTTAACATCAATACCTGGGAAGATCCTAGAAAGGATAATCAAAAAACAGAGATGCGAACAACTAGAAGCAAACAAAGTTATAACTAGTAGCCGGCACGGGTTTGTTAAAAACAGATCATGCCAAACCAATCTTATTTCATTCTTCGACAAAGTGACTAAACTAATAGACCAGCAAAATGCTGTGGACGTAGTAATTACACTTCAGTAAGGCATTTGATAAAGTAGACCACAACCTACTCCTTGGTAAGCTAGAAAAAGGTGGAATAAACAACATCACAACCAGATGGATCTGAAGCTGGCTGGCAAACCGTACTCAAAGAGTAGTCCTCAACAGCACTACATCCACATGGAGAGAAGTAAGCAGTGGGGTACCACAAGGTTCCATCTTAGACCCAGTACTCTTCAATATCTTCATCAATGACTTAGATGAGAGAATTGAAGGGGAACTCATCAAATTTGCAGATAACACCAAACTGGCAGGAGTAGCCAACACCCCAAAAGACAAATTCAGGATCCAGAAAGATTTTGACAAACTTGAACAATGGGCCCTATCCAACAAAATGAGTTTCAGTGTGGAGAAAAGCAAAGTTTTACATTTAGGCAGGAAAAATCAAAGGTACAAGTACAGATTGGGCGAGACCTGGCTTAAAAACAGTAACTGTGAGAGGGACCTTGGAGTCCTAGTGGACAATCACTTAACCATGAGCCAGCAATGTGCATCAGCAGCCAAAAAAGCCAATATAATCCTGGGTTGTATAAACAGAGGCATAGAATCAAGATCACACGAGGTATTAGAACCGCTTTATAAAACCATAGTAAGGCCACACCTGGAATACTGCAGCCAATTTTAGTCACCATGTCACAAAAAAGTGTTGCTTGTTTGGAAAAAAATTCAGAGAAGAGCAAATAAGATGATCAAAGGCCTGGAGACTAAAACATACAGAGAATGGCTGCAGGACTTGGGTTTGGCTAGTCCAAAGTAAAGAAGAAATGGGGAGACATGATAGCAGTATTCCAGTATTTGAGGGGCTGCCACCAAGAAGAGGGGGTCACATTATTCACCAAAGCAACCGAGGGCAAGACAAGAAACAATGGTTGGAAACTGATCAAAGAGAGAAGCAACCTGGAATTAAGGAGAAACTTCCTGACAGTGAGGACAGTGGAACAGCTTGCCTCCAGAAATCGTAGGCGCTCCATCATTGGAGATTTTTAAGAAGAGGCTAGAGTGTCACTTGTCTGAGATGGTATAGATTCTCCTGCTTGAGCAGGAGGCTGGACTAGAAGACCTGCAAGGTCCCTTCCAGCTCTATTCTATTCTATTCTATTCTATTCTATTCTATTCTATTCTATTCTATTCTATTCTATTCTATTCTAATGTCCACTATAACACTAACACCATTCATTTTGATTTCTGAGCAGGAATTCATATCTACCTTTCTATTGTTTCCTTTCCTTAAGCTAATTGTATTTATCAACTCTATATTTCAGTCATAAAATTCATCCCATCAGGTTCTTATTAATATTTATTTAAGCAATATTTGCATTTTGTGCTAAGAGTCTGAACATAATAATATAGACAAGACAAATAGTATACTTTACAAGTTATACTGTTCTTCCTGTTTTTTCATTGAAAGGTTCGTTGACCCTACTATAACAACTCTGTAACATCCTCCAATATCCCTGCCTAAAGTTCTGAGTTCTCACTTCAATACCAGAAGATGTAATTTAAAACTCTCGTGATCAAGCATGGCATACTTCAACCAAACATTTGTTTCTCAGTACTTGTGAGAGTTTGTATACCTTTGCAATGGACATCTTTCCTCCAGAGAGACTAAAACAAGGTCCCCAGAAACCAAATCCATCATACCAATACTATTTCCATAGCCAGTTATTCATGTGTAGTATTTTTCTTCTGCTCCGCAGTCTCTGATGGAAATAAATAGAGGATGCTACCTGAGCTTCCTTCTTAGAAATTCCAAGTTCAAGGTGATTCTTACAGACTTACAATCTTGAAGTTACCCACACTGTAGAATATCTTCTGTATGACTTTATCTAATTTATCATACACTCTTCTGACATCTGGGAGGCATCTATTATTATATGGTTTAACCATCTACTGAAAACCAATAATCTCCTAGGCATTGCCTATGTTAATGCTACAGATGATTGCTTTTCTTTTCTCCCTCCTTACAGTTTCTTTAGTGTACTTTTTATATTTTTTTAAAATCATTCTCATTTTATTTGTTGCATTTTATCAAATCTATTTATATATTACCGTACTGATTTGTCTAATAATGACTGGTTTATGTTTCTCAAATTATTCTAGCATCTGACAAAAGTATTTTACAAATGATAGATAAATCTCACTTCAAAAACAAAATGTCAGAATAAAAATTGGACCTTCAGGGGCTATGTGGCAGAAGTAAAGAGAAAGGTTAACGAAACATCAAAGTTTACATGACTTCCATGTTCCATGGCAGAACAGTCATAAATTGGCAATTTACCCAGTAATCATTCTGATGCTCATATTATATTATAAGATGATATGGGGGGTGGTTGGCGGTTATTATTAAGGAAGGCCTGGATCCAAGGGAGACCACTGTGCCGCAGACTGCCGGTTGTGAATCCCTAGGTGTGAAGTGGGGTCATGGGAGGCAGCAGGGCATNCTGATTGTATACCTGGCTCCCCGCTATGTATCAGCAGCCCTACCCGAGCTTCTCAGTGTGATAGCCGAGATGGCGATTGAGACCCCCAGACTGTTAGTCATGGGGGATTTCAATCTGCCATCGTTAGGTGAAGCATCTGAGGTGGCTCGGGAGTTCATGGCCTCCATGATGGCCATGGACCTGACCCAATTAGTGGATGTCCCTACCCACACCGGAGGACACACACTGGACTTAGTTTTTGCCTCCGGCCAGTGGCCGAGTGATCGTGGTTTAGGGGAAATAGTTGTTGAGCCCCTGTCATAGTCAGATCACTCTCTCCTTCGGCTGGCCTTTCCTACCACTACGCCCCACCGCGGGGAGGCGGAACCAGAAGTGATGAAATGGTTCCGCCCCAGGCGCCTGATGGACCCTGAGAGGTTCCAGATGGAGCTTGGGCCAATACCTGAGACCTTGACCCGCGGCTCGACTGAGGACCTGGTGGCCGCCTGGGATGGTGCGGCCGTGGGGGCCCTGGACCGGATCGTGCCTTTGCGGCCCCTCACCCGATGCCGGTCTACCTTGGCTCCTTGGTTCTCCGAGGAGCTGAGGGTGATGAAGCGTCGGAAGAGATGCCTAGAGAGTAATTGGAGGGCCACCCGCTCCGAATCCGATCGGAAATTGGTAAAGTCCCATTTAAGGACTTACCTAGTAGCGATAAGAGCGGCGAAATGAAACTATTTCTCCGCTCTTATTGCGTCTGCAGGTAACCGATCTGCCACCCTGTTTAGGGTGTCCCGTTCCCTCCTTCATCAGAGGGTCCGGGATGTCCCTTTGCAGGGTCGGGCAGAGGAATTTGGGTGTTACCTGCATGACAAAATCGATCGGATCCGGGCCAGGTTAGCCTCTGATTGGACTAGTTCAGGTGGGCCAATGGAGGCAGGTCTTGAGTCCATTTTGTGGGAAGAGTTTGATCCTGTGACCCCCGAGGACATGGACAGGATGCTGGGACGGCTGAACACCACCACATGTTTACTGGACCCGTGTCCCTCCTGGCTGACTTCCAGAATACCTGAGTGCATATTAAGGGGGAAGCTACTCTCGGGGTGCAGTTTAAGGATTTCAAGGGCCCTTTGGACATTGTCATGGTTGACAGTGACCACACGAGTCTGATTGGACTCGATTGGTTTGAAAGCGCTTGGAATTCAGGTGATTGGGTTACACAGTCTTCAATCGGCAAGTCTTGCGGAGGCGTGCAAGGAGTTTGCTGATGTGTTCAGCCCTGAGCTGGGGGCATAGAAGAGGCCTCCTATTGCCTTAAGGCTAGACCTCTCCATTGCACCGATCAGGATTAAGCCTCGTCGGGTGCCTTTTGCTCTTAAACAAAAGATCAATGCTGAGCTGGATAAATTGCTGCAGCAAGGCATCTTGAAACCTGTGGATAGTAGTCCATGGGAAACACCCATTGTCACGCCACTTAAGGCCAATGGAGAAGTCCGCATTTGTGCTGACTATAAATGCATGCTAAACAAAGCGTTACAGCAGCATTCCTATCCGGTGCCCGTAGTGAGCCACATTTTGGCGTCTCTACAAGGAGGCCGAATTTTTGCCAAATTAGATTTGGCTCAGGCCTATCAGCAGAGGCCCAAACTATTGTGACTCACCGGGGAGGCCCACGGCAGAGGCCCAAACTATTGTGACTCACTGGGGAGCCTTCAAGGTTCGAAGGCTACAGTTCGGGGTAAACGTAGCCCCTGGCATCTTTCAAAGCATGATGGAGCGAATGCTCCATAACATTCCGGGTGTATGCCCATATTTCAATGATGTCCTAATCATTGGGGAATCGGTCAAAAACCTGTCTGACAGGCTCTGGGCCATTTGGTGGCGTTTCCGCGAAGTGGGGCTGAAGCTTAAACAGGAGAAATGCAAAATTGGAGTAACTTCCACAGAATTCCTGGGGTTTCGCATAGATGCCGAAGGCATCCATCCTGCTGAATCTAAGCTCAAAGCAATTCAGCAGGTCCCAAGTCCCAAGTCAAAGAGCGAGCTTCAAGCCTTCCTTGAACTTCTAAATTTTTACCATTCATTTCTCCCCCACAAGGCCATAGTAGCAGAGCCGTTACACCGGCTCTTGGACAAACAGGCTCCATGGAAGTGGACAAAAGTCCATGGAAGGAGTTTTACTGAGATCAAAGCATTGTTGTCTTCTAATGCGTTTTGGCTCATTTCAATGAGCAGTTGCCAGTTGTTAGCATAGCTTGCAATGCATCCCCTTACGGGATTGGGGCTGTCTTAAGCCATCTCAGGGCTGATGGGACACAAGTCCCTATAGCATATTACTCCAGGATGCTGTCTACTGCTGAGCGCAATTATGCGCAAATAGACAGAGAGGTCTTGGCAATTGTGGCTGGCATCAAGAAGTTTCATGACTTTTTTTATGGCCGCCATTTCACGGTCTTCACGGACCACAAGCCGCTCCTGGGGTTGTTCACGACGAACAAACAGATGCCCCAAATCATCTCTCCTAGAATGTTGAGATGGTCAATATTTCTTTCTGCTTATGGCTACTGCCTGGTTCACAAACCAGGTAAGGAAATGGGCCACGCAGATGGCCTTAGTAGGTTGCCTCTACAACTATTAGAGTCGGATCCTGCTCCGGCCAACCACATCCTGGCTATCCAGGATTTGCCGGAGTCTCCCCTCAATGCAGGGGATGTGGCTGCAGAAACAGCCACCGACAACACGTTAACACGCGTGTTGAACTGGGTGCTGTCAGGATGGCCTGACACGTGTCCTGGCACTAATTTCCAGAGTTTCTGGAAAAGGAAGCATGAGTTATCCACCTTTAAGGGTTGTGTCCTGTGGGGCAGTAGGGTAGTGATCCCGACTTCACTGAGGATTAGGGTCTTGACTTCCTTGCATGAGGGACATCCGAGAATAGTCCGGATGAAGGCGCTCGCGCGCAGCTATCTCTGGTAGCCTGGGTTTGATAAAGAGATCGAGACCCAGGTCCAAGGGTGCCACATTTGCCAGCAGTCCAGGCCCGAAATGCCACAGGCTCCCGTTCATAGATGGGAGACCACACATGCTCCTTGGTCAAGGGTTCATATCGACTACACCGTCCCCTTTCAGGGGCAGCTCTTCCTCATTGTGGTGGACAGTCACTCCAAATGGCTGGAGATTGTTCCAGTGTCCACTATGACAACTGCCAGGACCATCCAGGTTTTATGGGGGATTTTTGCCTCTCACGGGCTTCCAGATGTCATCGTCTCTGACAATGGACCTCAATTTACCTCCTCAGAGTTTCAGTCCTTTCTGAGGATGAATATGATTAGGCATGCTACTTCTGCACCCTTTCATCCGGCCTCAAATGGCCAAGTGGAATGCATGGTTCACACTACTAAAGAAGCCTTGAAATGGCTCACCCATGGAAACTGGCATCACAGGCTGGCAGATTTCCTCCTCTGCCACCGCACTATACCATGCATGTCTACGGGCAAGAGCCCAGCAGAGCTTCAATGGGGTCGCTGTCTTATCACCAAGTTAGATAGTTTATACCCAGATAGGGTTGCATCACAGGTGCCACAGCCGAGGGCACCGAGGCAATTGCAAGTGGGTGATCTGGTTTGGGCGCAGAACTATGGACCTGGACACCTTTGGGTGGTTGCGGTGGTCTGCAAAGTTACCGGGCCACTTTCTTACGAAGTGGCAGTGGAAGATGATTGTGTGCTGGGCAGGCACATTGACCAGCTGCGCTGGAGGTTACCTAGCCACCCTTCCGCTCCTGACTCTGCTCTCGGGGGGGGAGGACCACAATTGCGATCGTGAATCTCAGTCTCTCAGAGAAAGCGGGACATTGCATTCACCAAACGGGGGTTTTGCCAACGAGGCGGCTCCTAACTCTGGCACTGCGTCCATGAGACATTGCGCTCAACCAGCTTGTCACTCCGCTCCTTCTGCAAGCAATGCACCAACGGGCCATTGCACTCAATTGGCTTTTCATGCCGCATCTACCTCAGGCCTTGCGCCAACGCGACAGTACTCCCAGCCAGCTGTGTATGCCGATCCAGAGATTTCCACCCCATCAAGGAACTCTGGTTTGGACCTTCCGGAATGGGCCAGCCAAAGTCAAAGGGACAAAGGCTTGGGTCTACCGGAACAGGCCAGCCTTCACGATCCGGTTTCACCCGTATCGAATGGGTCTCAAAGTCCCGGTCTGCCAAGCCTGGCAGGCGAGCTTGCAGATCGGGCGCTTGCAGCAGCTCCAAGATGATTGGAGCGGGCAAAAGGCCTACCAAAGTTCTTAAAGGACTACGTAAGGTTTCTGTCTTTGCAACCATAAAATTCTTTTGTATTTTATTGCAATTGAAAAGCTTGTGTATGTCTTTTGGGAACTGACTTATTTTGTGCTATGATGTGATGTATAGGGAATGTTGTATATGTTCCTTGTAACGGTCCATTTAATATTATTATTTTGATAAGTGGAAAGACCTATAATGTGTATTATTGATTGTTTAAATGAACATTGGAGAGAACGCATGTAGTATTGTAAAATAGTAAGTATCTCCTTCAGAACCAGGAGGGGAGGGATGTTATGTCTTGGGCTTTGATTGATGGAGCAGGTGCAGGAAGCTGCACTGAGACCCAGGCAGACCACGAGCCAGTCAGGCTGTCTCCGAGTTACTGAGCATGCGTTGGAGCAGGAAAATACATTGCATTCATTGGCTGACAATGCCCCAGGGTGAATGTATAAAAGGGGTGGAGCCATTTTGTAGGGAGTTCTGTTTAACTGCAAATAAAGAAGTACCTGTTTGTTACTCTGCCTTGTTCAATGCCTACCAACGCGCGAAACAGAACAGAAAGTGTTAGCATATTTGCACAATGAACATAAATTCTTGTACTTAAGTTCCAGATCCCACTAATAAAGCAATAACTATGTCCGGGATATATCATTTATAACTGAGGCTGTCATTCACATGATAGGGCTCCTTCAGTCCCTTCTTTCACATTGCATTTTATTCAAGTTCCATCCTACCATTATTTATTTATTTATTTAAAGATTGCTTTGCCAGTCAAACCTTCCAGGAGTGGCTTAAAACCAAACCTTATGTTTGTGTATTTAAAAATAAATAGTAATGTATTAAATGGAACTTACCACTACATAAAAGTTTTACCTTAAATATATTAAATATAATTACAGTATTTTTAAATTAAAAGGCAACATAAACAAATATTGAAAACATGTTTTCAAACTATATTTCTCTTACCTGAATTTGGTGACATATGTAAACCGCTCATCTCTTTGGACAAGCCGTTTGTTCTTTGATTAGAGATAGGTGCACACACTGATGTGGCACGAGGTGGCCTCTTCCCTGGCACTTTAACTGTGGTCCTCAGGAGATCAATTTCTTTTCCATGAACATTTTGCATATAGTCCTGCACCAAAAGAACACAAATATATTTCCCCCAGAGGAGATGAAAATAATGCAAAAATATGGGATTAAAAGAAATCATGTGATTAATTTGATTTTCCTGAGTTTACTAAGAATTTATGTTTCTTAAAACATATTTTCTTAATCATTAGGAAGTTTTCTAAAGTAGATCAGAATATAAAATTGCAGGGTGGGGGCAGTGTTAAATATTAATAGCATAATACTCCCACTGGGAAGCTGTTAGATCCTATACATAAAAAGCAATATCAATTTTGGTGTTGCAGCTGCAAATAGGCAAAGCAGAAGACAGCATTCATCTGTGGTGCAGAGGATAAAACCTGCTCCAATTACAGAATGGCTAGTGTCAAAGGAATGGTTACCAGCATCAAATTCCTGGATGTGCAGTTAACAAGTAGACTGGCTTGGTTGCTCAACAGTGTCACATGAGAAAAGCACATTTTCCTTCCCCTGTCCTTACTACTTTCTACAGAAGGCGATCGAGAGCATCTGTCATACAGCATCACAGTCTGGTTTGAAAGCAATCTTTTCCAATATTTAAAACTAGATTGTTTTTTTACACCAGTTCATCAAACCCTCAACCTCTTTGCGGTAAGCACTCTCATTGTCATCTTGAATAAGGCCCACTACTGTTGAATATGGAGACACAAAATGGTTCAGAACTGAAAAAGTCATTCAACAAGATTGCATCCTGTCACCTATACTATTCAACATGTACACCAAAATAGATATGAGAAATGCACATTTGGAGGAATCTACCATTGGGATTAAAATCAGTGGGAGGAATATCAACAACCTCCAATATGATGATACAACATTATTCACAGAAAGCAATGAGGATCTGGAGTGGTTAATCCTAAAAATCAAAGATGAAAGTGAAAAATTTGGACTGTACCTTAATATAAAGAAAACAAAGATAATGAAAACTGCAGAGAACACACAGGTCACAGAGCAGATTGACAATGAGACCATTGAAACAGTAATCTTTCTAGGCTCTAAAATCGACCAAAGTGGTGACTGCAGCCCCAAGATCAAAAGGTGTATAGCAGAGCTTTTCAACCTTTTCACCCATTGTACCACTTTTAGGATATGGCAATATCCGAGTACCACCAGTCGCCTAGCAAAGTGTCAAAAACTTGATGACCCCCCCAAAAAGGAAAAAAGTGATAAAGTACAAGTAGTCCTCGACTTACAACAGTTCACTTAGTGACTGTTCAAAGTTACAATGGCATTGAAAAAAGTGCCCCCCAAACCACAGCCGAGCAAGACAGTTGCCTACCCACCCAGCGGCACTCTTCCTCCTGTCTGAGGTTTTCATTGTTGTGAGCATTTCTGCTGAGGACTGGCAGCATGGGTGGTGGTGGGTGTTTGGTTTTTATTCCCCCCGTCTACTGGGTGGTTGCAGCAGGTTTTGGTCACTTCACATGACCCTGGGACACTGTGACCGTCATAAATATGAATCAGTTGCCAAGCATCTGAATGTAAATCACAAGACCCTGGAGATGCTGCAACATTTCAGCTGATCGGTGCTTCTTCTGGGCTCAGTAGAAGTGCCAGGATCAGTGCTGCTTTCCAGCTGATTGGTGCTTCTTCAGGGCTCAGCAGAAGCACCAGGATCAGTGCAGAGCTCCAGCTGGAGCCTGGCACTGATCCTGGCGCTTCCACTGAGCCCTGACAGCCCCGAAGAAGCGCCGATCAGCTGGAAAGCGGCACTGATCCTGGCGCTTCTGCTGAGCCCTGAAGCCCTGCAGCTGCAGCCATCTCTCGCTCAGGCTTGTGCGGTGCTACCACCGGTTCAGCTCATTCCCCTCCACCGCTACCATTTTTCTAGGATGGTCACGTACCACCTGCCAGGTGCCAATGTATCACAGGTGGTACCCGTACCACTGGTTGAAAAGCCCTGGTGTATAGCACTTGGAAGAACTGCAATGTCTGGCATGAGTAACATCTGGAAGAGTAAAGACATCAGCTTCACAATCAAATGCAGATTAGTTAATGCAATAATTTTTTCAATTGCTACTTATGGCTGCGAAACATGGACTCTGAAAAAGGCAGATAAGAAAAGGGTGGACACCTTTGAACTGTGGTGCTGAAGGTGACTATTACATATCCCATGAATTGCAAAAATAAACAAAGAAATCCTAAGTTAAACCTACAAAAAATATCATTTGAAGCCAAGATTGCCAAATAGTGGCTGTCATACTTTGGCTACTGTATGTCGTGAGAGCTGACTCACTGACAAAGTTAACCATGCTGGCAGTCATCAGTGGAAAAAGGAGAAGCATCTGCTAGCTGGATACTATAAAAGATGACTCTGAGATGATATAATCTGAAGGAGATTATGTGAGATAGAGGGGCATGGAGGGTGCTGATCCATAGAGGGTTGAGGGTTGCTCATGTCTGAATGGCTGACAACAATGATGACGACTTCAGCAGCTTCTGGCAAATATGCATAACGGTTTTCAAATGACTGACAAATTTCACCCTTTCTAATTTTATACAAATCTCATAGTATACTACAGATATATTGAGAAGGTAATGTGTGTGTTTCCTTGAAGAGATAAATAAGGCTGAAGAAAATTAATCAATTTACATTTCATTGCCTAAATTTTTTTTTTAATAAAAGTTTTTTATTTATAATACAATTAAAACAAAAATGGACATATGTGGCATCCCAGAGTAAATATTCCTAACAATTTGTTTCTCGTGATACAAAAACTTAATACATCATCCTTAACCTCTATATAAACCTCATTCTTCTACACAATACAATTATATATACAATTATATGTACAATTATATGTATGTTTCAATCCTATTGTTAGCTTAAGATCCGAGCGGTTCTCCTTGATTCATACCAGCGGTAAAATTTGTCCCAGATTTCGAAATATTCCAGTTCTGTCTTATCTTTCATAGCCATTGTAAGCCTGTCCATCTCTGCACATGATAAAATTTTATACAGGATTTCTTCTTCCGTTGGAGTTCCCTTATTCCTCCAGTTTTGAGCATAAACCAATCTGGAAGCCATTAGGATGTGTAGCATCAAATAGAGTATGCCTTTGTCATACTTCTGCGTTGTTATACCTAATAGGAAAAATTCTGGTTTTAACTCTACCACTCGCTCTAGTATTTCTTCCAACCATTCTTTGACCTTAGTCCAGAAGTCACAAGCTCGCGGACACTCCCACCACATATGATAGTATGTTCCAATTTCCAGATTGCATTTCCAACATTTAGAAGAAATGTTGGGACCCATTTTAGTTAATCTTATGGGCGGGAGATGCCATCTGTAAAACATTTTGTAGAGGTTTTCTTTGTAAGAGGTGGCCAGAGTAAGCTTCTTATTCCTTGCCCATAATTCTTGCCAGATGTGCAGATCGAAGTTTAAACCAAAATCCTTGCTCCATTTTAACATAGTTACTTTTACCTGTTCTTCATACATTGCCAAATCTAACAGATAATAGTATAGTTTTTTACTCATTTTGTCCTCTGATCCCAATACTATTTTATCCAATTCTATCGGTTCTAATTTAATACCTAACTCTTTTTTATCTTTCCAATATCTCGCCTGTAGCTGCAGGTATGCCCACCATTCTAGATCTATCCCTTCATCCTGGAGGGTTTTCCTGGATTTCAATTCCCCTCTTTCATCTAAA
>NW_015386652.1:561495-578562 GCF_001527695.2 Protobothrops mucrosquamatus | reverse complement strand
TACGTTTTATCTGCTGTCCTAACTCTTCCTTCACTATGATATCCATCTTATGTTTGATTAAATTTATCTGCTGCTTCAGATCGCATCTTTGTGGTTCCCTTTGCAAGTTTTCCTCAACTTTACTTAGCTCTTCTTCTAATTGTCTTTGACGTTGTGTTTTGATTTTGTGTTGCCTGGCCATGTAAGAGATTGCAACTCCTCTCATGTAGGCTTTAGCTGTGTCCCATAAATTTTGGCAATTTGTATCTTCCTTCTTATTGAACTTGAAAAACAAGTCCAATTGTTCTTCTAATTTTAATTTGAATTCTTTATGGTTTAAAATTGCCCTTTTCAGAGTCCATCTCCTCATGTTTTTTTGCCCCTTCCATCTAATTCTAATCGGATTGTGGTCAGCCCAAGTATTTGTATCAATTACGATGATTGATGACGTCCAGAGTAGAAGGTAAACTGTTTTTTCTCTAGATTCCTTTCTCTCCAAATATCCTGAATATTGAACTCATCTACCATTTTTAAAAATGTATCTGGTATTGTTCTTCTAGTTCTTTTTCTGCTCTTTCCACCTTTATAATCTAAGTTCTTATCCACAATTGCATTTAAGTCACCCATTATGCAGATGCTATCATATTCTATCTGGCTGATAATATTATGCAGTTTCTTATAGAAACGTTTTTGCCCCTCATTCGGGGCATAAATTCCAACTAGGAGAATTTTGGTTTTTTTCAAAATTACTTCCACTATTAAGATTCTGCCATCTTCATCCTTATAAATTTGCTTAGCCGCAATTTCTTGTTTGATATATACTACCACTCCTCCTTTCTTATATTGCGAAAGTGCCACAAACATATTCCCCAATTTAGGACAATTTAATAAATATTGATGTTGTTTTTTTATGTGGACTTCTTGTAACATAATTATATCTAAATTCATCTTATTGAGCCTGTTTAGAAACTTCTTCCTTTTAGTTGGAGAGTTGAGATCATTAACATTGATAGATATAAATTCAACACATTTTTTTTCCTCCTTATCTATGTTTGGATCTGGTTACTATTGCAGGTCTAGACTCTTGGGTTTGTAAATCTTTCCCTCTTTCCACTGTCAATCTTATCGGTCTAGCCTCTTCAATTTCCTTAGACTTACTCTCCTCATGTTTCCTTTCATTTTTCCTATCATCAATATCCTCTCGAAACTCAACTTGTTTACCTTTGGCTTCAGTGGCTTGCACTAGTGTCTTTCCTTCCTCTCTCACCCCTCTTTCAACTAAATCTTCCGTGCTGCCAAAGTTTTCCCTGTAGAATTCCTCTACTTTCTCTATTGAATCTAGGTGAAACCTTTTCTCCTGCCATGTCACCAGAATCCCTTCCGGAGTCAACCATCTGAAGTTAATATTTTTCCTTGTCAATTTGGAAGTTATATGTTGATAAGGCCTTCTCAGGTCCCTCACTCTTTTGGGAACTTGTTTAAGTACGATCAGCTGTTTACCTCGATATTCCACTGTATCATCCCTGAACCTGAAAAGAATTTCATCCCTAATTGATTTCTTCATAAATCTAACGTGCACTTCCCTGGGGAGGTTATGCCGTCTTGCATAGTTTGTATGTATTCTATAGATCTCATCCATCTCGCTGACCATCTCCTCTCTGGTTGACCCCAATGCTCCCGCTAGGATATCTGCCATTATTACTGGGAGATCTTCCCCTTTCATCTCTCCTACATTTTGAAACCGTAAATAATGAGCAGCCTTCTCAAGTTCCAAGGAGATAACTGTGGCTTCTAATTCCTTGTTAGCTTGGACTAGCCTTTCGTTCATNTCAGATCTTCATGGTTTTTGCACATTAACTCTTGCATTGATTGCAGCATTTGCTGCAAATCTTTAAGTGGGTTTGCCCTCTCTTTTTGTGCCATTTCTTCTAATGATCTTTGCCTCGCAGGGCTTGGTTCCAGCAACGTGGTTTGAGATGTCTGCTTTCTCACTATTCCAACCTTTGTAAGATTTGGAATGCTAGACATCCTTTTCAATTCTCCAAACCAACCTCCCCACTTATTTACAATTGTTAGAATATTTTCCAGAGTTGTTACTAAAAATCAGTTCTTGGCATTAGAAAGCAAAACCAAATCTACACAGTCCCTTTCCCTGGTTGTTTTTCCCTTCCCACTCTTGTAGCAGTTCTTAATTTAGCCAGCAGGTGTCACTCTAGTATTGTCTCTAGTATTAAATCTATCCATTCCAAGATGTCTACCTCCTTCTTTTCCTTCCGAGCGTTCTCCCTATACGTTAGAACAGATAGCCTTCCAAAGTTAAATTTCCGTCCCAGGAGTAAGGGAATAAGGGAAGAAAGAAGAGGCCCCCTTTCTCTTCTCCACAAATCCAACCAACATAGCAGGTAAGCAGGCAAATCTTTTAGCTCAAACCTTCCTTTTCGCTGCTTTTTCCAGGAACGAGGGAAATCCCTTCTCCCCTCTTGTAAGCTGCTAAAATCAGTCAAATTCAGCCGAAATCCTCCAGTACGGACTTACACCGGATCCCTTCTAGCCAGGATCGCTGCTCAGATAAATTTGACTGGAACTGTCACGTCACTGTCCAGCTACTCCACCGCTATACTTTGGCCAGCTGACAGCTGTCATTCCTTCACGGCCACCATTGTCGGCCGTTTTTCCACCTCTGCTTGGCTTGTCAAAGCTTCTCCTGGGTTCAACGATCCTGGTTGCCACCTAAAACCGCTCCCCAGGACGCCTTGTTATTCCCAGTCCCCCTCCAGGGAACTGGGGACCCCAAAGGATCTGTCAAGCAGTCGGGAACGGGGTTAGATGCTCCGGAGAATTGTCCAACACACCCGTTCTTCTTGACAGCTGGCCCCGCCCTCCTTCATTGCCTAAATTTTAAGCAAGATTAAATACTGATAAATTTGTGATTCTGGATGACCAATATTCTGGAAGTTCTAAGAGTTGTAGCTCAAAGATTCTTGTATAGCTACCTTTGAGAGTGTTATAACCTTGCATTCTGGAATAGGACTATCGTATCCAGTCTGCAACCATCTAAATGAGCACCAGATGTCATATTGTGGTTATCTGTATTTTTGCAACCCAAATTCAGTAAACCCATTCTGAAGGAGACCTTCTCAATTGAAAATTCATTTATGAAATACTCTCCCCAGAGAAGTCTGCATGATTAAGTTTTATACACATCTGCTATCATTATTGTTTTATTGTGTTTTAATTGTATTGGTAACTGATATTTTAAAATATATTTTCTAAAAATTAAGTCTATATAAAAAAAGATTCATACTCATCAAAAAAAATCTGGTGTGTTGTAAAAAAAAAATCAAAGAGCTGCATTTCCCTAGAGCAAAATCTCAACACTCTCTCATCTTAGAAATTATAATTTACAGAAATAAAAATTTATAGCATGAAAAAGCTTAACTGCTTCAGAGAATATGAGCATATAAGAAACAGTTGAAGATGACCCTGTCATCTGGAATATGCAGTGCTACAGGGAAACAGAAAGCCTGATTTTTGATATGCAAATATTACAAAGAGAATATCCCTGGATATTAGCTGTAAAAATGCTGATAGGAGAAAAGGGATTGCTTTAACAAGACACAAGGGTAAATCAAAGCCAAGTACTTTTAAACAGTACTTAACAAGTCCCCAGAGTCTACTCTACAGTGGACCACCCCAGAAGTGCTATCTTTGGCTCCTTTGGCTTGAAAAAGTAGTAATTGCAAACCTATTTACATTTGGTTCTTAAGTTTTCTATGTTCATAATTCAGTAGCAATAATGAAGCACCAGAAAAACAATACTGACACATTCCCCAAATGTTCCACTGTTAAGCTTCTGAAGCCACTGTACCCCATGGCTCTTACACCTTTGCCACTGCTTGTTTTTTACCTTCTTCTCTTAATTATGTTGCATCTATTGTCATATACTTAATTAGCTGCATTAATGTGATTTCTTTTCACATAGTCAAGCAATTAAGAGCTATGATTGAGTTTCATTCAATTAGTCTCAACAAACATGCTAATTGATGTCTCAGATGCAAATGAGGTGCAATGAGATAAACCTGCTAACAATTGAGTGCCATGTCAGAGATCCACTGTGCTCAGCTTGGTCACACAAAAGCACACTTTTCTATTTTATGTGGAGCTATTTTCAAGATGATAAGAATGAGGGTATCTCTATGCCATTCAGTCTTCAATATATTAATTCAATTCCTAAAGTAGTATTACTACAAGATAGTAAATCCAACCTGGTATCAATGTGGCTGGTAAGCAATACAATGATGGAAAATACATTTTCTGTGTTAAATTGAAATCTACTTTAATGGCAATTATTTATTTATTTATTAATATATTTATATCCTGCCTTTATTATTTTTATACCATTCATATTGTTTACCATTTACTACCAACAGTCTGCTTCAGTTTGATCACTTTCAGGCAATGTGATACTTTAAGTTAAACTAAAAACACATTAAATCAGTCCTTAATATACAGCTATTATATTCCTTACAATTACTTTCCTTCCTGAGGAAATGCCTGACATTTGTGGTAATACTGCAGTGCTGTTATGATAACTTTAATATAGAATTACCATCAAAAACATGTGAACAGATTTTTGTGTATAAATGACTGAGAAAGACAATTAGTGTAGTCAAGAGCTGTGGTGGCACAATGGTTAAAATGCAGTACTGCAGGTTACTTTTGCTGACTGCCAGCTGCCAGCAGTTCAATTCTCACCCACTCAAGTTGACTCAGCCTTCCATCCTTCCGAGATCGGTAAAATGAGGACTCAGATTGTTGGGGGCAATATGCTGATTCTGTAACCCACTTAAAGAGGGCTGTAAAGCACTGTGAAGCACGGTATATAAGTCTAAGTGCTATTGCTATTGCTAATTCAGAACACGAAATAACCACACAATCTATATTACAGTCATAATTGTATAATTATATTTGTTTCAGTTTTTTGTTGCTTTTCAGCCATTGGATTAATTTTTATAATTTATTCAATTACAGGATAATACAGAATACAGAATAACAAATTCAGAAGGAACATTGGAGGTCTTCTGGTCCAACCCCCTGCTCAACCAGGAGACCCTATGCCATTCTGGGCAAACAGCTATCCAATCTCTTCCTTAAAATCTCCAGTAATGAAGCACCAACAACTTCTGGAGGCAAGCCATTCCACTGATTAATTGTTCTCACTGTCAGGAAATTTCTCCTTAGTTCTAGGATGGATTTCTCAATAAATTTCCCTCTGTTATTACTTGTCCTGCTCTCATTTGCTTTGGAGAATAGGTTGACACCCTCTTCTCTGTGACAACCCCTCAAATATTGGAAGACTGCTATCATATCACTTCCAGTCCTTTGTTTTGTTAACTAGACATATTCAGTTCCCGCAACTGTTCATCATATATTTTAGCCTCTAGCCCCCTAATCATCTTTGTTGCTCTTCTCTGCACACTTTCTACACTCAACTTTATGTATCATGGTGACAAAAACTGGTTGCAGTATTCCAAGTGAGGGCTGACGAAAGCAGGATAAAGCGGCACTAAGACTTCACGTTATGTTGATACATATAGGTATATAGGCTTCCTGCAGCAAAAATCAAAGATGTAATTGAGTACCTTAATAAAATAATCAACCCCACCGATTACTACTCCTTTCTTCTCCTACATGTGGGGACCAATGACACAACAATGAATCTGAAAACAATAACAAGAGATTACAAACAGCTAGGGAAGAAAGTTAAACAATTAGGAGCACAAGTGGTGTTTTCATCTATGCTTCCAACAAAAGGCCACCATCCAATGAGGGAGCAAAGGATTTTACAAATGAACCACTGGCTTACAAACTGGCATCATCAACAGAACTTCAGCTTCCTAGACCATGGTCTGTATTACCTAGATGAAAGGTTACTGGCAAGGGATGGACTGCACCTCACAAGAACTGGAAAGAATATATTCAGAAAACAACTGGCTCATCTTATCAAAAGGGCTTTAAACTAAAAATGAGGGGGAAGGGGGGCAATCTTCACAACTTATAGAACCTAATTCCAAGCAAAAACCACTAGATAACCAATCACATAAGGAGGAAGGGAGTAAAGAGAAAAAAGAAATAAAAAACCATAATGAAATACAGGGTGATGGAAAGGATGTAAATCCCAGTTACAAAGTAGGAGATACAAGAAACATACCCAAGACCAAAAAAGGACTCAAATGCCAATATACTAATGCTCAAAGTGTAGGGAACAAACAGGGTGAACTTGAAGTACTAGTACATGAAGGTAGATATGATATAGTTGCCATTACTGAAACCTAGTGGGATGAAAATCATGACTGGAATGTACTGATGGAAGGATATAAACCAGTGATGGCAAACCTTTTAGAGACTGAATGCCCAAACCGCAACTCAAAACCCACTTATTTATTGCAAAGTGCCAGGGCCGCATCAGCATTGTGGTGCCCTCAGGGGGGGCAGGGAGGTGCCTCTCAGTGCCGCCTCTGGCACGCAAAAACCCGGGGCGCAAAATTGGGCCACCGTGCTGCAAGGCGCAAAAATGGCCGTTGCCACATCTCGGGGTGCAAATACAAGGCGCTGCACCACGCAAGAACGGGGCAGGGCTAGTGAGTATCACACAGGCACTAGCCCCACCCCATTTGCAGTGCATGCATGCTCATGGCCCCGTGTGTGCATGCATGCATGTAAAATGCTTCCCCCTCCCTTTTCTTCCAGTCTACCAATTGACAATGGTTGGTGACCTCTGCTCTACCACCTCTACTCGAGCTTGCTAGTCGGCCGCTTCGCCTCCTTTGTGCTGGGCAGGGCTCCTGCTCCGGGCGGCAGTGGCGGCCTGATGGACCTGCTGCTGGCGGCGGTGGCACGTGTGCCAACAGAGAGGGCTCTGAGTGCCACCTCCGGCACGCGTACCATAGGTTCGCCACCACTGATATAAACTATTCAAAAGAAACAGACCCAACAAACGAGGAGGTGGAGTTGCATTATATATAAAAGATCACTACATCTCTACAGAAATACCCAAAATCAAGGATGAAAGCCTCCTAAAATCCATGTGGGTCAATGTAAAAGGAAAAAAAGAATGACATTGCTATAGGCGTATACTACAGGCCACCCAACCAAGCAGAAGAAATAGATGAACTCTTTGCTAATCAATTAACAAATGTATGTAGGAAACATACCACAATAGTAATGGGAGACTTTAACTAACCTGATATCAACTGGGAGAAAAACTCTGCAGCAAGATCAAACAAATTCCTAACCAACTTAGCTGACAACTTTGTCATCCAAAAGGTAGAGGAAGAACTAGAGGAAAAGCTATACTGGACCTAATTCTTACTAATAGAGAAAAATGATAGAGGGAGAACTTTAGGCAAGAGTGATCACATCGTATTGGAATTCAATATAATGCAAACACAAGCAATAAAATATAATCCAACCAATGTCCTAAACTTTAAAAGAGCTGATTTTAACAAACTCAGAGAGAATCTAAGAAAAATTCATGGATAAAAATACTAAAGGGGAAAACAACTCAAGAAGTATGGGAAACACTGAAAAATACAATCATAAAAGCCCACTCCACAATACCACTAAAAAAGAAAAACAAGAAATCTAAGAAGAAACCAGCATGGTTGCGCAAAGATCTATCTGATAAACTGAAAGACAAAAAAGATAAGTACAAAAAATGGAAAGAGGGACACATAACTAAGAATCGAATTGAATAGAATAGAATAGAATATCTTTATTGCCATTGTGTAACTCACAATGAAATTAAGTGCTGTCCACAGTGCATACTACACACAAGTAAAAACCACAAATAAGAACATACATTATATACACACATCCTTCACATTCTATTCACCATTGTGTTGCCCCTAATATTGCACTTCAATGTTGCACTATATTGTGGTATTTAATATGGTTACAGCTTATTTGGCTTTGTTTTTATTATTCTGTACTGTCTGCCAGATGGTAATAGCTCAAAAGAAGAATGTCTGGGATGAGATGAGTCTTTAAGAATATTTTGAGCTTTCCTAAGACAATGGGAACTGTACAGTTCATCCAAGGGGGGGAGGAGAGGACAGCCAATAATCCTCTGGGCGATGGTAATGACCCTCTGGAGTGCTTTCCTATCTGCCACTGTGCAGCAAGCAAACCACACACAAATGCAATAGGTTAGAATGCTCTCTATGGAGCAACGGTAGAAGGTCACCAGCAGTTTTTCTTTCAATTGTTGTTTCCTGAGAAGTCTCAAGAAATATAACCTCTGCTGGGCCTTCTTAACCAATGCTATAACATGAGCACTCCAGGTCAGGTCCTCCTTTATGGTAATACCCAGAAACCTAAAGCTCCACACAGTCTCTGCTGAGGATCAGGGGCTGAATGTCTGATCTATTCCTTCTGTAATCTACTATAAGTTCCTTGGTCTTAGTTGTGTTGAGAACCAAATTATTGTCTCTGCACCACAACAGCAACCGCTCCACCTCATCCCGGTAGGCAGACTCATCCCCCTTGGAGATAGGCCCCACCACTGTTGCATCATCTGCAAATTTAACAATAATATTGCTGGGATGAGTGGGGGTGCAGTCATAAGAGTAGAGGGTGTAAAGTAGGGGGCTCAACACACAGCCCTGTGGGAGCCGGTATTAAGAATAAGGGCTGAAGAGAGATAGTTGCCTAATTTAACCCTCTGAGAGGGGCCAGACAGAAAGTTCATACTCCAAAGGCAGATTAAATGTGAAAGTCCAAGATTGATAAGTTTAGACACCTGTGTTTATGGAAGAATTGTGTTAAATGCAGAGCTAAAATCCACAAAGAGCATCCTTACATAGGTCCCGTTGCTCCAGATGAGTCAGAGCAGTATGGAGAGTGATGGCTATGGCATCCTCTATGGATCTTTTTGCTCTGTATGGAAACTGGTGACTGTCAAGTGTGTATGGGAGACAGGACACAATGTGCCTGTGAAAACACTTCATTATAATAGGGGTGAGTGCCACTGGTCTATAATCATTGAAACTGTTAATAAAGGACTTTTTGGTAATGGAATAATGATGGAGGCTTTCAGACAGGATGGAATAGTGGACTGGGATAGAGACCGATTAAAAATCTTGAAAAAGACCGCAGCCAACTGGTCTGCACAGTCTTTAAGCACCTGGCCAGAAATGCTGTCAGGTCCAGCAGCCTTCCTTGAGTTCACAGCTCTCAAGAGACTCCTCACCTCATACTCCTTCACGATGAGGGGAGGGCTGCGGTGGACTAGTGGCTATAGCACAGCTGCCTCTGATTGCTTCACTTCGAAGTGGGCAAAGAAATGATTCAGCTCCTCTGCCAATGAAGCATCCCTGTCAACAAGAGTGATGTTACTGGGTCTATAGTTTGTGATTTCTTGGATCCCCTGCCACACCTGCTTCACATCATTGTTATGAAAATAATCTTCAATCTTCCTCTTATAATCTGCCTTGGCCTGCTAAATGCCTCTCTTCAGACTAACTCTGGCAGCACTATATTTTTTCCCATCACCAGACCTAAAGACATTGTTTCTGTCATGCAGGAGATGCTGCAATTCGTGGCCTTCCGGGTACGCTTTAAGGTGTTAGTTACCACCTTTAAAGCGCTCCATGGCATAGGACCTGGATATCTACGAGACCGCCTTCTGCCACAGATTCCCTCCCACAGACCGGTACGCTCCCACAGAGCGGGCCTCCTCAGGGTGCCGTCGGCCAGGCAGTGTCGGCTGGCGACCCCCAGGGGGAGGGNGCATAGAAGTTGGAAAATAATAATAATAATAGTCATCCAAGACTTCTGGTTGGGATAAATCCGGATTCATTTGTCCACAGTAACAGTGTCTATGCAGTATTTAATATAGCCCAGAACAGCTGCAGTGAACTCCTCCAGGTCTGGGTGGTTGAAGATGTCCCAGTTTGTCCTCTCAAAACAGTCCTGCAGCTGTTGAGAGGCGCCATCAGGCCAGGATTTCACAGTCTTTATCGTGGCCAGAGCCCGTTTCCTAAGATGAGTATATGCTGGTAATAAAAGCATGGATATATGGTCTGACTAGCCCATGTGTGGCAGTTGTATAACCCTGTAGCCAAGTTTAAAGTTAGAATAGGCTTTATCCAATGTATTTGCTCCCCTAGTGGCACACTTAACATGCTGGTGGAATTTGGGGAGCACTGCTTTTAAATCAGCATGGTTGAAGTCCCCCGCTATAATGTGCACAGCATCAGATACTTATTCTGCTGGTTACTAACAGTATTATACAAAAATCCCAAAGCCAAGTTAGCATTAGCCTCAGGTGGAATATAAACAGCAGTGATTTTGACAATGATAAAGTCTTATGGAAGGTATATGGGTCTGCATCTCACAGACATATACTCCAAGCCCATAGAGCCCAAAGATTGTCTACAATCTTTGTGTTGGTACACCAACTGTTGTTGACATATAAGGCAGACTATCAGCAGATAGCCCAAATCTGCAAAGATGAATTCAGGACAGCAAACGCTCAGAATGAACAAAGATTTGCAACAAAAGTCAAAGATGATATAAAAAAAGTTTCTTTCAACATATAAATAACAAAAAAAAGTCAAGGAAACAGTCGGTCCACTAAAGAGAGAAGATGGCAAGGAAGTAACAGGCAGTAGATAGAAAGCAGCACTGCTTAACCCATTCTTTTCATCAATATTTACACAAAAAGAAACTATACTCCAACCTACCAAAAACATAACTGTAAAAAACAGACTAGAAATAAAAATTAAAATAAGCAAGAAAATGTTAAGAGAATACCTGTCTGATCCTGATTAATATAAATCACCAGAACCTTGTGGATTACATTCCAGAGTTCTGAAGGAGCTGGCAGATGTCATCTCAGAACCATTGTATCATATCTTTAAAAAATCTTGGAGCACTGGGGAACAACCAGAAGATTGGAAAAGAGCTGATGTGGTTCCCATCTTCAAAAAAAGGGAAAAAAACCAGATCCAGGAAACTACAGACCAATCAGCCTGACATCAATACTTGGGAAGATATTGGAAAAAATAATCAAAAAACAGATCTGTCAACATCTAGAAACAAAATTATAACTAGTAGCCAGCATGGGTTTGTTAAAAACAGATCATGCCAAACCAATCTTATTTCATTCTTTGACAAAGTGACTAAATTGTAGAACAGCTAAATGCTGTGGACATAGTATACTTAGATTTCAGCAAGGCATTCAACAAAGTAGACAACAATCTACTTCTTAGTAAACTAGAAAGATGTGGGATACATAGCATCACCATTAGATGTATTTGTAACTGGCTGACAAATCATTCTCAAGGATGTGGTACTACATCTACATGGAGGGAAGTAAGTAATGAGGTACCACAAGGTTCTGTCTTAGGTCCAGTACTCTTCAATATTTTGTTAGGAGAAATTTCCTAACAGTGAGGACAATTAACCAGTGGAACAGCTTCCCTTCAGACGTTGTGGGTACTTCATCACTTGAGATTTTTAAGAAAAGACTGGACAGCCACTTGTCTGCAATGGTATAGATTCTCCTGCTTGAGCAGGGGGCTGGACTACAAGACCTCCAAGGTTCCTTCCAGCTCTATTCTGATTCTGATATTATCCCTCTGTTGATGAAGCCTAGGATTATGTTGGATTTTTTGGTGGCTACAGCACACTGCTGGCTCATATTTAAATGGTTGTCCATTAGGACTCCTAGATCCCTCTCACAGTTGAATCCGGTACCCCCTATTCTATACCTGTTATGTCCTGAGCCTGCTGAATCATTCAGCAGGCTCAGAAATATTGCAAAGGGTCCCGAGCAAACCACAAGGCTGCCCGGGACCAGACTGGCTGTCTCCAGCCTTGCGCGCATGCGCAACGCGCGAAAACAGCCTTGCATTCATTAGCTGATGCTGGCTTTTGCAAGGACACTATAAAAGGCCTGTGTGCCATTTTTTCTGTTGCTGTTGTGTTGGAGTAATCAATAAAGAAGACTTGCTGTTACACCATTTGTTTCCTCGCAATGCTTTTAACCCACGGATTTAACAGTGGCGACGAAGGTGGGATTGCTTCAAACAAGATTACCAACAGAAGAAGATAGGACTCACCAAGGAAGTCCTGAAGCCCTGGGAAAGTTTGGCGTCCAGCATCGCGACTCTACCTGCCAGTACAGCATCGCTGGAGGTGAGCTTGGCAGAAGGACCCCTTCCCAGCAAAAAGAGGTTTGCAGCGAAGGCGTTGATGAGGGTTGCAGAAGGCTAAGATGTCTAAGATAGGCCAGTTGTCAGACTTTGATATTTCCCACCCAGACGCTGGAACTCGTACATGGCGTGGGTGGAGAATTACTTCAGGGTTAACCAGATAAGAGAAGACGGCCTTAAAATGGCTACCCTGCTGTGTGTGTGTGGACAAGAAACATTTGACATAGCAGAAAATCTGGTGGCCCCGGCACTTTTGAAGTCAGTGTCTTATGAAGATTTTAAGAAGATGCTGAAAGAACATTTCCAACCTAAACTTTCAGTGATTGCTTGGCGACACGCATTTGAGCAGAGGGACCAGAGGCCTGGTGAGTCTGCTGCAGACTTTATTGCTGCCTTAAGGCATGCAGCGAGGCCTTGTGAATTCAAGGATCTGGAAGAAAGGCTGCGGGACCATTTCATCTGTGGCCTAAGAAGTCGTGAGCTGCAGCAGAAGATCTTCGCCAAGGAAGATGTTTCATTCCAAGATGCCTTGAGAGAGGTTGCAGCTGAAGAAGCAGCGGGCGGTGCTGAGAAGGCCTTGCGGCTCGCCAGAAATCCTCCAGCCACCATTACTGTCCATCAAGAGGTCGCTCGAGAAGATCCAGACCAGGATCCTGAAAAGGAGGTGGATAGGCTGCACCAGTCAGCGGAGAGAAGGCCGAAGGATCGTCCAGACAAGGCCCCAGCATCTCCTCAGTGTTTCGCGTGTGGAGGACGCCACAAGCGCGCTGACTGCAGATTCCGCCCCGCCATTTGCCGAGCATGTGGCAGGCAAGACCACATTGCCTCCGTCTGTTTGGATCGCCAGAAGGTCCAGCCTAGGGAAGAATTGCTTCAGAAAGGTACCAGCGTCCCCAGCCAACATGGGGTGGGTGTCTGCGCATCGCGCAGGAGCATTTTAAGGACAGGAATACATAAGCCACTTAAAAAAAAGCTTCATATTGATGTGAAGTTGCAGGGGGTTCCTTTGTCGATGGAGTTGGACACAGGATCCGCTCTATCGATTATTTCTCATGACACCTTCAAAAGGATTTGCAGCAGTAGGGCCTTTGAGTAAAACTCAGGCCATTGAACTTAATTCTCACTGACTTCCAGAATTCCAGAGTCAGCGTGAAGGGGGAGGCTACGCTCAAGGTGCAACGTAGGGCTTCTGAAGGCCTACTAGATGTGGTGGTAGTTGGGGGTGATTGCACGAGTCTCATTGGACTCGATTGGTTCGAGGCCCTTGGGATCTAAGTGACTGGGCTTCACAGCCTGCAAACATTAGGCCTTGCAGAAGTCTGCAAGGAGTTTGCTGATGTGTTTAGCACAGAACTTGGTTCATACAAGAGGCCTCCCATTGCCTTACGCTTAGACCCAACTATCACACCCATTAGGATTAAGCCTAGAAGGGTGCCTTTTGCTCTCAAAAGCAAAATTGATGCAGAGCTGCACAAGCTGCTCCAGCAGGGCATCTTAGAACCTGTGGACTCTAGTCCATGGAAAACCCCCATTGTAATGCCTCTAAAGGCCAATGGAGAAGTCCGAATTTGTGCAGACTATAAATGTACACTGAATAAAGCGCTGCAACAGCATGCATATCCAGTGCCTGTGGTTAGCCACATTCTGGCCTCCCTCAAGGGGGGGGCAAATTTTTGCAAAATTTGATTTGGCACAGGCCTACCAACAGTTACCTGTTGATGAGGCAACAGCTGAGGCTCAAACAATTGTAATGTACTGGGAAGCTTTTAAGGTCAAAAGACTGCAATTTGGGGTTAATGTAGCCCCTGGCATCTTCCGAAGTGTAATGGAGCGCACGCTCCATGGTATTCCTGGGGTCTGTCCCTACTTCGATGACATCCTCATTGCTGGAGAGTCATCTCTAAACTTAGCTGAAAGATTAAGGGCTGTCTTGCTTCGTTTCTGCCAAGCATGTCTGAAACTGAAGCAAGATAAATGTAAAATTGGAGTTACTTCCACTGAATTTTTAGGCTTCAGAATTGATGCTCAAGGCATCCACCCTGCTGAATCCAAGCTCCAAGCAATTCAGCAGGCCCCAAGTCCCAAGTCCAAAAGCGAACTTCAGGCTTTTCTGGGACTCCTAAATTTTTATCATGCATTCCTTTCATACAAGGCTGCAGTGGCTGAGCCGTTACATCGGCTCTTGGATAAACAGGCTCCATGGCAGTGGACAAAGGTCCATGAAAGGAGTTTCAATGAGGTCAAGGCCTTGCTCTCTTCAAATGCGGTCTTAGTGCATTTCAATGAGCAATTGCCACTGTGCATTGCATGTGATGCATCCCCTTATGGGGTGGGAGCAGTACTTAGCCACCTGAAGGCTGATGGGACACAAGTCCCTGTGGCCTACTACACAAGGACTCTGTCATCTGCAGAGCGCAATTATGCTCAGATTGACAGAGAAGCCTTGGCCATAGTGGCTGGCATAAAGAAATTTCATGATTTCTTATATGGCTGCCACTTCACGGTCTATACAGACCACAAGCCTCTGCTGGGTTTGTTTACCACAAACAAGCAGACCTCTCACATAATATCTCCTAGAATGCTGAGATGGTCAATTTTCCTGTCAGTATATGATTACACTTTGATTCACAAACCTGGGAAGGAAATGAGCCATGCAGATGGCCTCAGCAGATTACCTCTACAACAGATAGAGGCAGACCCTGCTCCTGCTATTAACATTCTCTCTATTCAGGAGTTGCCTGAATCTCCCCTCAATGCGAGGGACGTGGCTGCAGAAACTGCCACTGATCACACGTTTACACGCGTGCTGACATGGGTGTTGTCAGGATGGCCTGACAAGTGTCCAGATACTGAGTTTCAAAGCTTCTGGCAAAGGAAGCACGAGTTTTCCACATTCAAAGGGTGCCTGTTATCGGGTAGCAGGGTAGTCATCCCAGCCTCATTGAGGACTAGAGTTTTGATCTCTCTGCATGAGGGACATCCGGGTATAGTCTGGATGAAAGTGCTTGCATATAGCCATCTCTGGTGGCCTGGGCTCGATAAAGACATTGAGGCCCAGGTTCACAGGTGCCAAGTGTGCCAACAGTCAAGGCCTGAAATGCCTCAGGCCCCTGTACACAGGTGGGAGGAGACACAATCCCCTTGGTCAAGGGTACATATAGATTACGCTGGGCCCTTTCAGGGGCAATTCTTCCTTGTCCTTGTTGACAGCCATTCCAAGTGGTTAGAGGTTGTACCTGTTTCCTCCACTACTACTGCTAGGACCATCCAGGTGTTGAGAGGAATCTTCGCTTCCCATGGGCTTCCAGATGTCCTGGTCTCAGACAATGGCCCCCAATTTACTTCTTCTGAGTTTCAGGCTTTTCTACAGGCCAACTTGATCCGGCATGCAACTTCAGCACCATTTCATCCATCTTCCAACGGCCAGGCAGAGAGGATGGTGCGCACCACCAAAGATGCCCTCAAGAGACTCACTTATGGCAGCTGGCATCACAGGTTAGCTGATTTCCTTCTCTCACAATGCACCACACCTTGCACAGCCACAGGAAACAGCTCAGCAGAACTCCGCTGGGGTCGCCGCCTCATCACGAAACTGGACAGGTTACACCCAGACCGGGTGGCTTCACAGGTGTCACAGCCGTGGGCACCTAGGAGACTACAGGTGGGCGATCCGCTCTGGGCAAGGAACTATGGACCTGGACATCTCTGGGTCACAGCAGTGGTATGTAAGGTCTCTGGGCCGCTGTCTGGCCTTGGATGATGGGCGTGTCATCCGACGTCACATAGACCAACTGCGCTGGAGACTTCCCAGCAACACTTCTGCTCCTGGCTCTGCTCTCGGGGGGGGGAGGAGGACCATAATCATAATTCTGGACCACAGTCTCCTCGCTCTAGTGGTTCTTCACATGCTGCCGCTCATGTTCCAGAGGCAGAAAGGGGGCATTCACACACTTCAGTTATTGCTCCAGACAGGGAGTCTCCAGAAAGGGGGTTTGCCATGGAGGTGGCTCCTGACTCTGGCACCTCCGGCACATACACGGGGGCCATGGGTTATTGGGACACATCCGCCACTCAGGCCACTCCAGCTGCTCGTCTTGGGCTCGAGGGACAGTGCTCCCAAGAGCAGTCCATTGTGGACTTGGGGAATTCCACCCCCCCAAGGAACCCTGACTTGGATTTAGAGGATCCAGCCAGTCACCAGCTGGTTGGGTCACCTGGGTCCTCGGGGCACCAAAGTCCTGGTCTGCCTAGCCTGGCAGGCGAGCTGGCAGGCCAGGCACACACACCGGCCATAAGAAGGTCACAGCGGGCCAAGGGTCCACCCAAACATCTTAAGGACTATGTGAGGTTTCTGTCAAGCCAAGGGAATCTTGCTAATTCTTAAGCAAATGCAGAATAAACACTCAGGTGAAGGGTGTTACAATTCAGTGTATTATTATTTTTTTTTTATAAAATTTTATTATTTTCAACATAAAAAGAAAAAACATCACAAAGATTTCACAGTGCTATATGAAAGAGAGAGAAAAAAACCCCACCCCCCACCCCCCCACCCCGGACTTCCCAAACCGAATCCCAGCAAACAAATATTAAAATCTCTAACTCCACAAAATATATTAGTCTACATGAGTAGGTAAAATATATTAAAAAAAGTAAGAAAAACAAGTTTACTAAAAACCTAAATTATATTCCACCACTCTGTGCTTCTTTTGAATATAAACAATCCATCTTCTCCATGTTAATAAAAATTGTTCATTTGAGTGATTCTTCAAATAAGCAGAAATCTTTGCCATTTCAGCAAGGAACGAAACTTTCAATCTCCAGTCTTCCATTGTAGGTAAGATTTTACTCTTCCAGTTTTGTGCTATCAACA
>NW_015386652.1:555981-560737 GCF_001527695.2 Protobothrops mucrosquamatus | reverse complement strand
GCCATAAAATCCTTAGCTTTCTTAATCGAGTTAAGTCGGTAGCGTTTACCAGCCAATGTTACAACTATGCCCACCGGTATGTCCCATCTAAAAATTATTTGTCTATTCTTAAGCTCCTGTGTCAGAAAGGCATAGTCTCGGCGTGCTCTGAGTATTTTCGCTGGGATTTCTTTTAAAAGAATAATTCAGTGTATTATTTTGTTGTATTTTTTTGTGTATAATTACAAATGTAAAATTGCTCTGCCTGTGTGCAGGCATCTTGTGCTTCACAATATCATACAGTCAACTGAACACATGTACCTGTGCTGCTATAACAATAAGGGTACTATTGTTTCATCCAGGGGGGAGGGGTGTTATGTCCTGAGCCTACTGAATCATTCAGCAGGCTCAGAAATGTTGCAAAGGGTCCCGGGCAAACCACAAGGCTGCCCGGGACCAGACTGGCTATCTCCAGCCTTGCGCGCATGCGCAAAGCGCGAAAACAGCCTTGCATTCATTGGCTGACGCTGGCTTTTGCAAGGACACTATAAAAGGCCTGCATGCCATTTTTTCTGTTGCTGTTGTGTTGGAGTAATCAATAAAGAAGACTTGCTGTTACACCATTTGTTTCTTCGCAATGCTTTTAACCCACAGATTTAACAATACCTATGCATTTGTTTTTTCTTGCCTAAGTATAAAACCTTATTTTACTCACCACTGAATTTCATTTTGTTGAATAGGCCCAATGTTCAAATCTGTCAAGATCTCTCTGGATTTTAAGCCTAAAGCATTGACTATTCCCCCAGTTTTGTGTCATCTGCAAATCTGATGCAAATTTGCAAATAGTTCCCTGGCTATTCTCAAATCTATTACAGAATAACAGAATTAAAGAATCTAAATTATTTATGAAGATGTTTAAGAGTACTGGGTCTAGGAGAGAACCTTGGGGTACCCCACTGAATGCTTCACTCCCTGCAAATATAGTTCCATTGAGGACTAAATGTTGCAGTCAGTTATGAATCTATCTGATGGTGATGTTGTCTATCCCACATTTTTTTAATCTTACCAAGATTATGGTAAGATTTGTCAAATGACTTACTGAAGTCCAAGTATACCATGCCCACAACATTTCGCTGATCCACTAATTTAGTCACTTTGTCAAAGAACGCAATAAGGTTTGTCTGGCATGATCTGTTTTTGACAAACCCATGTTTGCTTCTAGTAATAGTGTTGCTTGTTTCTAGGCATTCGCAGAACTGTTGTTTGATTATCTTTTTCAGGATCTTGCTAGGTATTGATGTCAGGCTGACTGGTCTGTTGATCTATATTTGTTCCTTTTTTCAAGATGGAAGCCACATAATTCCCAGCATCCTGGGAATTAAATTGAATAAATACCTTTCCTTATTAACAAATATTTTCTTGACAGTTTTCTAATCAAAAATAGAAAGTTCCACAAGCTCTAACAGTTCCCTTCACACTGGTAGCTTTTTAGGTTCCCTTGGGTGGCTGAGTGGCTGAGTTGGGAGCAAGCCAAAGGCCTGCAGAGAGCTGGTGAGATGGGGGTGGGTAATGGGGGTGGGATGCTGTTCCTGTGGCTGGTCATAAGGGTGAACAACCATAGGAGCATTGCAGCAACCATAACTTTGAAACTGCGTTATAAGTAGTTTTTTGGAGGAGGGGATTGTTGTATCTTGTCACAATCAGTTGTAAATCGAGAACTACCTGTGTAAAGGTACTTCAAGACAAAAGAACAAAAATGGCAGAGAAAACAAACCCAGAGGTGAATGATGAGAAGCAAGAAAGAAGCCATTCTTGTAAAAGGCTTGGGTGAAGAGCTAAGTCTTCAAGGCCATTTGAAATACCAATAGGGTGGGAGCCATCTGAATCTAGGAGGAGCTTCTATCCAGAGAACCAGCATTCCTATAGAGAAGTCATGGTTCTAAGATCTCTAAAGTTGGCACTGTTTAATTGATGGGACATGAAGTGTGCCAATCTTGTCAGATTGAACCAGTTGGGTACATACTATATGAGACAGGCAGTCCTTCAGATAACCAGTGCTTTACAGGTAGTTCTCAGTTAACAATGGTGATTGGGACTGGAACTTCTATACTAAGCAAAGCAGTCATAAAGTGTGGTTTGTTCCCTCCCAGTCCTGATTCCTCTTCAATTCCCCCCCACACACACACTTATCTCCTACTCCCATCTCTGCTCTGTTCTGCTCAAATTTTGGTCACATGACTGCAGGGGTGCTGCAATGGCCCGTATGGAAGAGAGGACGTATTTGGTAAAGGTCTGCAGACGCAACGGGTACCCCATGAGTTTCATCAGGCGACATGGTGCACCACGTGGTCTTCATGTCAGACCTAACACCGAGGAGCCTGTAACCCAGATGGCCCGTGTCACCCTCCCTTACATTAACAACGTATCGGAGGCCACAGCTCGTCTGTTGGCACCCTATAAGGTGAGGGTGGCACACAAACCCAACCAAACCCTGAGATCCAAGGTGATGAGACCCAAAGACCCCCTCCCCACAGTGGAGAAGTCGGGAGTCGTGTACAAGATTGAGTGCAAGAACTGTCCTGCCAATTATGTAGGGGAGATGTCCAAGAGGGTACGGACTAGGGTGCATGAGCACCGGTTGGCGATCAAGAGAGGGGAACAATACTCCCAGATTGTGGCACACATGGAGGAATCAGGACACGGGTTCGACTTCGAGAACGTACAGGTAGTGGCTATGGATAACACTAAAGGGGGCCGGCTCTTGAAGGAAGCTTGGCTCTCCGGCGAGGAGTCCGTCAACCGCCACATCGACCTGCGCCCGGCACACACCGCCCTACGGACTTGGCTGAGGGAGAGATGCCCCCCCAGTAGGAAACTACTGGGCACCGAGGAGCACGCCTCAGCAAATGGTAGGGTGAAGACCATGAACCCCATGTGCGCCCAAACGGGGAGTAACTGGCCACTGGAGGAAGCACCCCGTCTCCCCCTCGCCAAACCCCCTGGACAAGAGATGGACGAACGAGAGGAGTTTGACACCTTCAGCACCGAGTTGCATGGCCTGACGGACAATGTGGCTTGCCACCCCCCAAGAATACCACCACATCAAGAGCATGGAGGGCCACGAGGAAGGAAGATAATGGGGGCATACGGCCCTGGACCAGTCACGTGTTCCCAGAGGAACCGGCAAGGAAGCGAGGGCGAGCGGAGAAATGAACACACCCCCTCCACGGAGAGGACGCCGTTGGAAGAAGAAGGCAAAGAGGGTACATCCGCAAGCACGGCGACTGGAACGCACCCTGCTGTAGTAATCTGCCATCACCAGGACGCTACGTGCGCCAGCCCCATTGCGGGGGCTGCGCACGTCCCCAAGGACGATGAACTGAGGAAACAAGCGAAAAAGGGAAGAGGGACGATTGGAGGCAGCGCAGTCGGACTGGCAGACAAGGAGAAACCCTTAGGGGCGAGAAGGAAGGCTAGGTATGAAAGGGTGAGGGAGAAGGAAGAGAAGGATGACTGTGGAACGAAGATTGGAGGTGAGTGTAGGAAGGTTGAGGGGTGGGATCGCCTGCAGGAGGGGCAGGAGGGGAAGGAGGAAGAGAGAACCCCCTCCATGCCAGGAGACCGGCAGATAGAGACCAGTGAGAGAGAAGAGTACGGACATGAAAAAGGGGTGTTCCCCCCGCGCCAGAGGCACCTAGGGGACGGCAAGATACGACCAGGGGTGGGATTAGCATAATGAGTACCGTGACACACCCCGCATTTCTAACGACCCCCCGCCGGAGGAAGGATAGGGAGAGAGAGAGGATAAGCGATCAGATGTGGGGGGAAGAAGGATCGAACGGGGGAGTTGAAGCCAGTAAGGGAGTGGAGCAGAGGAAATGGGAAGGATGGTGGGGAGGTAGCGGGGGATCTGTTACGGTAGTTGAGAGTGGGGGGAGCGAACGACAGGAGCACAGGCATGGAAGAGACGGGCCCCCAATGCCCCCAGAGACCCCCCATTGGAAGAAAAGTAGGGAGAGAGAGGTGAGGGGGTATGAAAGAGAGAGCACCCCCGCGCCGCTAGTGACCGCCCACCAGAGGATAGGCAGGGAAGGGGAAGCGATTGACACCTGCGGGCGCGTGGATGAGGGGTTGAATGAGAGGGTGGAGGCTGGGAAGGGAAGAGAGATGAGAGAAACGTTGTGGGGGGGCTGCGGAAGATGTGGGAGATTCGGCACAGGTACTGGGGGTGGGGGTGGATGCGAGGTAGAGGGCACCCCTACCCCTCCAATGACCCCCTGCCGAAGGAAGAGCAGGGAGGGGGGGAGGACTTGTACCTACAGACAGGCCGAGGAAACATTGAATTGGAGGACCGGAACGGGAAAGAAAGAGGAGAGGGGAGAATGTAAAGGAAGGGAAGATAGTGAAGGAGTTGTCACGGAGATGGAGAGGGGGGAGAATGAGCGGCAGGAGCGTGGATATGATAGAGAGGGCATCCCCGCATTAAGAGAACGACAGGAAGGGATTCATAAAAAGGAAAAGGAGGGGTGTGGGCATGAGGGAAGAGATATCGCTAACGGCGAGGTAGTAAGAACGAATGGGGAGGCGCGGCTTGCGATGGCCCGGTCCCGGAGAGATGCGAGGGGAGGAGCAATGATTACACATATACTCAGGGAGGTAGGATTGAATGGCGGTGTGAAGGGGAGAGAAAAGGAAGAGAGGAGATGGCTGGAGGAGGAGAATGAAGGAGTAGTGAGAGTAGTGGGAACACGGGTGAGAGAGAAGCCAG
Source organism: Protobothrops mucrosquamatus (assembly GCF_001527695.2). Classification (NCBI taxonomy): domain Eukaryota; kingdom Metazoa; phylum Chordata; class Lepidosauria; order Squamata; family Viperidae; genus Protobothrops; species Protobothrops mucrosquamatus. The sequence continues at coordinate 555,990 of NW_015386652.1, read as the reverse complement.
ACAGCGCTA
>NW_015386652.1:542401-553387 GCF_001527695.2 Protobothrops mucrosquamatus | reverse complement strand
ATATATATATATATATATATATATATATATATATATATATATATATATATAAAGAAAGTTTTCATTGTTTTTGATATTTGATGCAAGTCTTACTTTCCTGATTTCATCTTTGCAAGTTCAGGTTATTTGTTGGTATTCTGCTTTAGTTTTGTGTCCCTATTTCAATGTTTTGTACTTATCCTTTTTGTCTTTCAGTTTATCAGGGAGTCCTTGTGTAACCATGCTGGTTTCTTCTTGGATTTTTTCTTTTTTTTTCAGTGGTATTAAGCTGGACTGGGCTTTTATAATCATATTTTTCAGAGTTTCCCAAGCTTCCTGAGTTATTTTCACCTTTAAGATTTTCATCCATGGAATCCTTCCCAATATACAGTATTTCCTGGCAATAGCAGCTGCTTTTATATATAACTTAAAGTAGTCCTGACAGAAGCAGTTTATACATTCAGAAATAAAGTCAAATAAAATAACTAAAGTATTCCTCAAGAGAACTAATAACTGAAACACTGAACGGCATATGTCCAAATAAAAGTAACAAATCATTTAAAATCACATTGCATACTTATGTAGAAAGGGATTACAGTTCATGCCATAATAAAATTTCACAATCCATTGGGGTTTTTTCCACATTTTTGATTAAAATGATTTCTTACATTTGTTATTAAAAATGTAAACAATTTTTAATACAGCATGTTCATACATATCTTTATCTCTATTTACCATATGCTGCCAAATTTGATTGTGAACTATAGGAAATTGATTATAACAAAAGGAAAAAATAGTCAAACCTATCAAAGCAGTATCATAAAAGACAGAATAGGAATACAATGAAAATATGCAAGAAAATGATAAGAGAATACTAGAAGTATAATTATCCATTCTTGAGGAGTTGAAATTATCAAATGGATTACCATGATTTCAGAACCACTGAACCATATATTTTAAAGACCCTAGAGCACTGTGGAACAAGCAGAGGCCTGGAAGAGAGCTGTGTGGTTCCCATCTTCAAAAAAGGAACAAAAATGTATCTACAAACCAATCAGCCTACCATCAATACCTAGGAAGATTCTGGAAAAGATAATCAAACAGTTTTGTGAACATCTAGAAACAAACCAAGCTATTACTAGAAGCCATCGTGGGTTTGTCAAAAACAGATCATGCCGGAAAAACCTATTGCATTCTTTGACAAAGCAACTAAATTAATGGACTTGTGAAATGCTGTGGATGTAGTATACTCAAACCTCAGTATGGCATTTGACAAAGTAGATGAATTATGTCCTGGTAAAGATAGAAAAATGTGGGATAGACAGCATCACTACCAGATTGATTTGTAACTGGCTGACCAACCACATTCAATGTGTAGTCCTCAGTGGAAGTACATCTACATGGAGGGAACATGAAGGGGGTATCCTAAGGTTCTGTCCTACACCCAGTACTCTTCAACATCTTCACAAACAAATGAGGGGATAGTAGGGGAACTCTTGAAATTTGCAGACAACACCAAGCTGGGGGAATAGCCAACACTTTAGGCTTAAAATCCAGAAAGATCTTGACAGACTTGAACCCTGGACCCTATTCAACAAAATGCAATTCAGTGGTGAAAAAAAAACGGTTTTACATTTAGGCAAAACCCCCCAAATGCATTAGTTCTATCTAAGTGGCTTACAGTATAAAACATTTAAAATATTCCTATCATAATAAAATGAAAGTACAATCAAAGTAAAATCATAGTTACAAGATGGGGTGGGAGGGAGCTGGATTCAGGGGGAGGTGGGATTGGCTCTTAATTGATCAACCACCTCTAGTGTGATAGTCTCACACTGTGGCCCCAAACCACTTGCACAGCCACCTCTTATTGAGGAAGGTCAGAAGAATGAGAGCCAATCTCACCTCAAGAGGTAAGATGTTCCAAAGGGAAGGAGTCATGGTAGAGAAGGCCTTGTCAGGCTGGACCCTGTCAGCTGAAATTTCCTTGACTGGCAGGATCCACCATATGCTCCCTCTGCCAATGCAGGTGAGACAGATCTGTCTCACTGGGGTTCCTCAAGTAAATGAACCCATGCCATGCAAATCTTTAAAGGTAATACCCAATACCTTGAATTACACCCAGAAGCAAATTGGCAACCAGTGCAGCTCCCAGAGCAGTGACTCTAGGGCCATAAGAACTGCCCGTGCCACTCACTCTGCCCCAGCTGTAGCTTCCAAATGCTCTTCAAGGCTAGCCCCATGAAGAGCATATTGGAGTAGTCCAAATGTAAGATGTCTAGGGCTTGAGTGACTGAACGCAGAGACTCCTGATCCAGGAAATGCCACAACTGGTGCACAATACAAAGTTATGTAAAGTTCTCCTAGGTGTGACCACCACCTACTCTTCAAGCAGGTCGCAAGACCAGAAGAACCCCCAAGTTGTGGGCCGAGTCTGTCTGAGATAGTTGCACCTAATCTAGAACCAAGATTGTCAAAGTCCCGGGTCTTGAGGTTCCATGCACCCAAAGCCACTTAATCTTGCCAGGTTCAGCCAAAGCCTTTTGTCCCCCATCCAGGCCCTCACAGTCTCCAGGCACTGGGAGAAGACAGCAACAGCATCAGTTGGATCATCAGGGATGGAGATATAAAGTTGAGTATCATCAGCATACTGATAATACCTCAACCTATGGTGGTGAATTATCTCAGCCAGTGGCTTCATCTTAAAAAAGGAATGGAGAAAGTACTGAACCCTGTGGCACACCCTAAAAGAATAACTGTGGGCTGGATTTCTCATTCTCTATCAACACCAATAGGAACCAGCCTTGGAGAAATGAGCGAAACCAGCACAAAACTGCACCGCCCAGCCCAAAATCCACAGCTGGCCCAAAATGATACAATGGTCAATGGTAGTGCAATCATCCTTGCTCTCTTTGACCTCTCAGCAGTCTTTAATACCACATTGTATGTTTTATTCTTTTTTGTGAGGATACTGACAATGTGGAACAAGTCCAGAGTACAGCAACCGAAAAAATTAAAGGCCTGAGTAAACAAACAAACAAACTTATAATAGTTTGAAGGCTTTTGGCATGTTTACTCTGAAGAAGTGAAGTTTATTGGCACATGTTTGCTATTTTCAGAATCTGAACAGCTACTGTATCACTTAGAAATTGACTATATTTATTCAGTGTTATCCTAGAAAAGACTAGGAAAATCAGTGGTTAAATTGCTGACAAACCAGCTGATAAAAACAATTTTGTCTGAACATTTATTGCAAGCACTAAGCAAGCAGTGTAAAAATGGATTATTGGAACATCTTTCAATCAGTGGTCAAGCCCATTTATGGAACAGAATTGGCAGTGGTTGATGATCTCTGGTGAGAGTGCAATGTTTTCTTCCTACCCCACCAATTTCAGTTTATAATTCTCTATATCAGAACTACAAGATGTCTTCCAAACACATTCTTTTTTAGCTTTCATAGGTACATCCCATCTCTTGCCAAGAATTCATCTTGGAAATATTTCAAGAATTCCAACTATTTATATTGGCATTATTCATATAGCCAGTTGCTCGTTCCCAGTATTCTCTCTATATTTGGGCTATGCCCTTTGAAAAGAAAGAATAAAGAAAGCACCATTTGTGCCCTCAGTTTCTTCAGTCTCCTGCTCAGAATGTTATAGTCACTTGCGGTATGTTTCACATTATGTCCAGCTAGGAGACTAGAGGAGACTATGATGAACAATTGTGGGAACTGAGTATGTCTAGTCCATGAAGAGAAGGACTAGGAGTGACATGGTAGCAGTCTTCCAGTACTTGAGGGCTGTCACAGAGAAGAGGGGGTCAACTAATTCTCCAAAGTAACTGAAGGCAGGACAAGAAGTAATGGACAGAGCCAGCAGTGTGTTGCAGACATTAAAAAGCTAATATAGCCCTGGGCTGCATCAACAGAAGGATAGTATCAAAGTACTCCTTTGTTCAAGGCCACACTTGGAATACTGCTTCCAGTTTTGGTCACCATGATACAAAAAAGATGTTGAGGCTCTAGAAAGAGTGCAGAGAGAGCAACAAGGATGATTAGGGGGCTGGAGGCTAAAACATGATGAACAGTTGGATATGTCTAATCTAACAAAGCAAAAAACTGGGTGTGGCATGATAGCAGTGTTCCAATATTTGAGGGGCTGTCCCAGAAAAGATGGGGTCACCTGATTCTCCAAAGCACCTGAGGGCAGGACAAGAAGTGATGGACAGATGTTTATCAAAGAGAGCTCCAACTTAAGGAGAGATTTCCTGTCAGTGAGAACAATCAATCAATGAAATGGCTTGCCTCCAGAAGTTTTGGGTACTCCATCACTGGAAGTTTTCAAGAAAAAATTGGACAGCCATTTGTCTGGCATGATATAAGCAGGAGGTTGAATTAGAAGATCTCTAAAGTCCATTCCAACTGTATTATTTTGTATTCTATGTATCTCTAGAGAATTTGGAGGCAATTTCATTTAAAATGAACTTTGGTGTATTTTGAGTTCTTTGCACTTTGGGGAAATGAGCAGAATCTGATAGTCAGGTTCTAATTCATATATTTGTTTGGGAGCTGCAGATTACATCAGTGGATATTTGAATTAGCAAAATATGAATTCTTCAGATTTAACATCCCTAAGCTATATCAGAAAATCCACATGTTGTCTAGTGAGCATTCTTTATTATGTAGTACGGTATATATTATAAACATATGTTTTTCACCATTCATGGAAGGCAGGCACCCTTAACTAATTCTCCTTCTCCAGTACACGGCACCTTTTGCAATCCTTGTTATAGCCTGGGAGAGTCCAGGGAAACCATAGAAGTGGGCAATTTCTAACAATTGCCTCTCAGTCATTTAATTGATTGAAGAATCTGTTGGAGCAGGTAAATGTTCATGAACAGAAAAGGTTAATCAAATACAACCACAGAAACTAACTTCCATGTTCCTTTCTTTAAGTTCCATAGATAAAGGAGAACTTCTTTTAGCTAGAATCAAGGAGAAGAAAAGAAGGATAAAAAATAGCAATACACATGAATGGATGCTCTGGTTTCCTCCTTTTTAAAATAATAAAACACTGTTTGCAATATTTAAATAGATGAAACAAGTAAATATCTTTACAGATAAATTCTATAAAGCTTTAGAATATATTCATCTATGAAGAAAATACACTAGTATTTACTAAACATAATATGCTCACTATTATTAATTTAAATAAAACTTTTAAAAGTGCATTTATAATAATGCAAAGTCCATATCAAATACTGATCTGATAGAACTTTACTCACAATTTAATATGACTATACAGAATCAAGGCTTAATATCATCAAATATATAGGGCTGAACAGTTCAAAAACAGCAAAAAATATGCATAAAATCTCATGCTTATGGGAATGCATGATAGCTTCTTTTAATTTCTAACCAGTTCTGACTTTGGAAGATGTAACCTTGTAATGTTTCATACTGTGCCCTGCTGGACAGTTTAAAAATCACTCAGGAACAGCTATCTTCCCTATTTTCACTTAGCTGGCATAATAAAACTCTTCATTCTTTTCAAATGAGATACAACTATAACAATAACAACTCTTAATAACCTTCCTAGCATCTCCCCTTATAACAATAAGAATGTATCTTTCTCTCTCACATACACACATATCCATAGACAACACTAGAAAGAGTCAGATTCACAAGAGATCTACATACATATACATACATACACATACACACACACACATATACATACGTTCTTGTTAAATGTGTTTGTTATAGTTCATATTACCTATGTGAAATATCTTTGCAAAAGAGATTATGTAATATTTCCAATCAACAATATATTAAAATAATACTAATACAGATAATGCCTACTAAATCACATCTGCAGTACACTCAATAATCCCTTTAACAACACAACTTTATCACTAAGAAATATATAGTAAGACTGAGAAAACAGTTAGAAACTGCAAAATTTATTCAACTGCACAGTATTGCTTAGGGAAAAAAACTGCACTGACAAGCAAATGCTGATGTATCCACTTTTTTGTATAAAGGGTAGTCAGACATTTTTATTGCAAAATACTGTCTGGAAAAGATGCAAAATAAAACTGATGAAATGCAGAAAGAGGAAAAGTAGGAAGACAAAGATCTTGTTCCCTTTGCTTATGGAGTTCAAAGGCATAACATGCAGGACCCTGCAGCAAATTGAAAGCTACACTAATTTTAGAAATATAAAATGCTATAAAGTACCCTGCAGGGCAGGACTACACTGAAGCTACTTGCACCTAAATAAGATATGGTTCATTTACTTCACAGCTTAGCCTAATGTAATCAGTGGGTTTCTAGCCTAGAGTTGTAACAGGCAAATAGCCGATACTACAGAGGCAATACTCCCAGCCATTGAGGAGGCTTCAGCTAGATTGCTGTTGATTAGAAAATTTTTCAGTTTTGACAAGTACTTAATGAATATAAATTGTACTTTGATTGGTTTCCATTGAGGCCAAGGGCACATCTGGAAAAAAAAGAGCACCTCCTCCTAAAAAAAGAGTACAGGAACCCTACAACTGTATTATAAGCTTAGTCAACTATGTATTTATAAAATACAGTTGTGTATATTGCACATGCCAATCTTATATACTTCTTCATGACAACACATAATGAAATATTGTGTCTAAATTCTACTTCAAACTATTTCCAGGAAGAGAAAGACAATCTTCTTGAAATAAAATTAGACAGACATTGAAAATGTTTTCCCAATTCCACTACAGCAATAATGGCTTCACAACTGACTCAGCTATGCATTTCCACTAGCAGAAAGCAATGGAAATTTTACAGAATTTCCTATTCCAGCAGTTTCTCCTACCCCTGATATGGGAAAGTACAGTGAAGATTGCTTGAGTGGAAAAAATAATTATAGATAAATCAACTATGAATTAAATGGAGGCTGACACTGCACAGGAAAAAAATAGTAGCATTTTGATAGGACTTTTGAAAGCTGCATTTTAGCCATCTAAACATTACACAAAAAATAAAGGTTTGTAATTTAATCATTTCCTTCCTCGTTAATATTCAGTTTACTGAAAATTAGACTTTACATTTTGAATTTCATACCATATTACTAAACATTCTGAGAACAACTTCTTAATGGATATTCCATTCTGGCAGTTCTCTCAGTGAATGAAACTTCATTTTCCAAAAGTGAAGAGCTTACAGAAGTAAAGAAAGTTGTGCAACTGTTTATAGCTGGAGGAGTCTTAAAACACCTAGATTTCAAGTAAGTAAAATAATTACAGAATAACAGAGTTGGAAGGAACTTTACACATTTGTATGAGAAATCCCCAGCATTTGCGATGAGATTCTTTTAAAACATTTTTACATACTGTTTATTACATATGGCACAAGGATTTTAACAAACTCAGAAGAGCCTAAGAAAAATTCCATGGATAAAAATCCTAAAGGGGAAAACAACTCAAAAAGCATGGGAAACTCAGCTGGACTTCCCGTGATGATGCGGCGCTGATGGCGGCTTTCCTTTAGCTGCCAGCCCTGTGATTGTGTGAAAAGTGCACGGAGACAGTGAAAATCAGTTGTCCCGCAGCTTTAAAACCCCCTCCTCGGGAAAAGAGGAGGGGGAGAGTTTTCCTCGAGTAGAGGTAGAGTTCCCCCAGACCTCCTTAACTATTTGGAGGTCGGAGGGTGAGAACTTCCTCGGAGCCTGAGGTTTTCTCCGCACTCCAGGACGCCTTTGCTGGAGCAAAGCAAGACGTTGCATCCACATCTGCATTTTAAAGGGACTTGTGAGTACTTAAAAGCAGACAGAGCTAATCAGGAGAATTTAAAATTGCAAGTGCTGGAAACTTTAACTCGGGGAGAAATAATCTTCTCCATATTCTAATTGAACTCAAAGGGGAAAATGGCGCCGGAATGCTGTTTCTTTGTTTGAAAGGGGGAAAGCAAAACTTATAAGTATGGCTTCAAAGCGTTTGGGAATTTCTGCCGTTTCTAAAGGCACGATTTCTTCTCCTCTAATACAGCCTGCAGTGCAATCTAAGCCAAGATCTCCCCCACCTTCTCCCCCACCACCTGCACTTACACTTAAGGATATTCAAGATGCTTTAAAGCTAACAACACAAGAAATAAAGGAGGAAATGGCTGATCTCTTTGATAGTAAAATGAAGGATGAGATCGCTGACCTTCTTGAGAATAAAAACAGAGAAATGAGGGAAGACAATAACGAACGTAAAGTTCCGAATCGATGTGTGTAACTTGCAAACCTACTAGCGGACCTACTTCAACACCTTTTATGACTTTTCAATCTTTCATCTCAACGGTTTCAACTTTTATTCTAACAATATTGCCTCCTACTTCAATGGTAGAGTGTTATATCCCTATACCTTAAACGTAACGCTTTAAGAGGATTAAAGGAGAATTCACGAGAGGATCTGAAAGAGGAGGTGGCAAAGGATATAGCTCCTATTCTGGGATGTGAATTTGAGGAATTATCAAGAGAGATTGATAAAATATTTAGGGTTAATTCATGGATTGCGAGGCAGAAAAATTTACCTAGAGATGTGGTTATTTATTTCTCCAGGAGATCACTTCGAAATGCAATTATCCAGGCTTTTTACAAACAGAGATTTCAAATTGCAGATCAAAATATTATAATTTTAAAAGAAATACCTCCAAAAATTCTCAGAAAAAGAAAAGACTTTGCCTTTCTGTCTGAGGAGCTTAAAAAATGACAGGTCCAGTTTAGATGGGAGATACCTATTGGAATAGTGGTGAATTATGCAGGGACACGATATAGACTTAATACAATTTTAAAGGCAAAAGATTTTTATACTAATGTCCTGAAAGCAGGTTCACCACCATCTCCACGACTTAAGAGAATAGAAGAAAGGCTGGAAGATATACATCCAATTGAAGGTGCAATGTCATCAGTGGTTGGAGATTTTACGCAGGAGGGGCTTATTGAACAAAGTTTGGAGGTAAAGGATGATTCAAAGGAACAGAGGATGACCCGTGCTGCGTATAGACGTAAAGACAAGGAGCAGAAGCAGAAGGCTGATTCTGGATCAATAATACAAGGCCCGATTACTACAGAGCCGGTGGGAGGGGCACGACCGAAGAGATTAACAGCTGATCTTCAAGTAGTGTTCCAGAGGCTCCAGGCCACCAAGGATGGCAAAGCTACTGACATGGAATGTTAATGGCCTGAACTCACCACAGAAAAGAAAGAAAGTATTTCACTACTTGAAACAACATAAAAATGACATTGTTTGCTTGCAGGAGACTCATATTGTGGCGAAAGATCAAAAGTATTTGATTAATTCTCAGTTGGGATCACATTTTATTGCCTCAGCCCCAAACAAAAAGGGGGGGCGTGGTTATTTATGTAAGAAGAGATTTATCGGCTAGATTAATTGAATCTGATATACAAGGAAGATATGTTATTATTGAACTAGTGCTACAAGGCAACAAAATTCTTATTATTGGATTATATGCTCCTAATCAACAACAAAAAAGTTTTATAAGTTCTTACATCAAAAACTAACCAAATTGGATTATAAATCTGTTATTATGATGGGTGATTGGAATGGTGTTTTGGACTCAAGTAAAGTCAAGAAGGGATCTTTCAAAAACTCTCCTAATAATTCTAAATTACCTAAAGCTTTTTTTGATTTGAAGGATGATTTGGAATTTAGAGATATTTGGCAAGAACGTAATGTGGAAGATAGAGACTTTACTTTTTTTTTGGATAGACATCAATCATTCTCCAGAGTTGATTTTTTCTTAATTACTACTGATCTTTTCTCCAGGGTCAAGAACGCTAAGATTTTTCCTAGAACATTGTCGGATCATAGCCCAGTTTGATTGGAGTTATTTGCTGAAGACGGGAACAGAAGATCTTGGAGACTGAACGAAAATTTATTTAGATATGAGGTGCTTTCGCAGAAATGTAGAGAATATTTGAAAGAATTCTTTGTTTTGAATATGCATAAAGGCACTTCGATGGCTATGGTTTGGGATGCTAGTAAAGCTTATATGAGAGGAGTTTTGATTCATATGAATAATGGATATAGACGTAAGCAGATGCCAAAATGTAAAGAGTTGGAAGAAGAGATTAAATCGAAGGAGAGGGCTTTTATTTTGAACCCATCAGATAATAGATTAAAGGTTTCTATAAATATGTTGAAAGAGCAAATTAATATGTTAATGGCTGATCAGATTGCAACTAACTTGCGTTACGCGAAACATAATACCTTTTGTAATGCAAATAAGCCTGGCAGGTGGTTGGCTTATCAACTACGGAAGAAACAGAAATCACGTATTATAGAGAAAATAGAATACAAAGGTAAAGAGGTATATCAACAAAAGTTGATTAAAAAGAGTTTTTTAGATTTTTATACAAAATTATATGCTAGTGAAAATATACAAGCCCTAGATATAGATAACTACCTACAGGCAGCACATTTTCCTAGGCTTTCAAATGAACAACGAAAGGAGATGAATGGTTTAATTACATCTGAGGAAATTATTTTGGCAATTAAAGAGTTAAAAGTGGGTAAGGCCCCTGGTACAGATGGATTATCAGCAATTTATTATAAAACATTATTTGAAGAGATGACAGAACCATTAAAGGAACTTTTTAATATTATCTAGATTGGAGGAGAAGTGCCTCCATCCTGGAGAAGGGCTTTTATATCGCTGATTCCAAAAGAGGACCAAGATCTTACCCAGCCTAAGAATTATAGACCTATATCGCTTTTGAATATAGATTATAAGATTTTTGCTAAAATATTGGCAAATAGGTTAATGAAAGTTTTGAAGCAAATGATTCATAGTGATCAATCTGGATTTATAACTGGAAGATATATGAAATACAATGTAAGACAAATTGTTAATTTAATTGAGTATTTGGATAAGAACAATCAAGTCCCTGCGGCATTGATATTTTTGGATGCTGAAAAAGCTTTTGATCAGTTGAATTGGCAATTTTTATTGAAAGTTGTTGATAA